>NC_141146.1:106340322-106492107 GCF_053477565.2 Lygodium microphyllum | reverse complement strand
TGAGCATGGGTTAAAGCATGTTTCAATAAATCAAAAGACCTTTGTTGATTATCAGATCAACGATATATAATACATTTCTTTAACAATTTTGTCAAAGGCAATGCAAGCAATGAAAAAATTCTAACAAATTTTTTGTAAAAGCTAGCAAGACCTAAGAAAGAACGTAATTCATATACATTTTTAGGTATTGGCCAATTCAAAATTATTTCTATATTTTTAGGATCAACTTTAATTACATCAGAAGAAACAATATGTCCTTAGTATCTAATGTGGGTTTGGAAAAAATCACTCTTTTCAGGGATAGCATATAATTGATTCTCTTTCAATAATGTGAAAACCAAATATAAATGTTCATAATGCTCGTTCTCATTCTTATTGAAAATCAATATGTCATCGAAGAAAATAATTACACAATGCTGATGTTTCAAAAATATGTGATTCATCATACGACTGAATATGGCTGGTGCATTAGTTAAACCAAAAGGCATAACAAGGAATTCATAATGACCAAATTGAGTTCTAAATGCAGTTTTGAAAATTATATCAGGTGTATCCAATCGTACTTGATGATATCCAGATTTGAGATCTATCTTGCTAAATATTGTGGCCCCTTGAAACAGTATGTAAGTTCAATTCGTTGACCAATTTTACAAAAATAAAATCGTGTGTGCTCCCATTATCATGTAAAACAATCTTTTCTTTACCATGCACAAGACATTTCATCGTTAATAAAGAATAAGGATTTGGCATACTTGGTAAAGTATCTGACGTAGTATTGATATCATCATCGTCTTCTATGAAATCTAGCATTTCTTCATGGTCTTCATCTTCAGCCACTCCTAAGTAGTTGATGTGAATAGTTAATTTTTTGGATTGACAATTCACCAATAGATGTCTAGGTTGGTGACACTTGTAGCAGACTATAGATTTGGCTTTGGAAACATTATTGGCAATGGCTGAGAGTTTAGGTATGTTGGGATTTGGCTAAAAAGATGGCTTAGGATTTGAATTTGTGTATGATGGTAAAGTAGGGGGTCGTGTCTAGGATTTATAGAAACAAGATCGAACAAAGCTTTTTTGATTGAATCTTTGAAAGTTTGAATTAAATTGCTTTGTACCGAAGTTACTGTTAGTTGGAAATTGTTGTGGTCACTTCTCTCATCCTCGATTTTTGTCTTCAGCATCATGGGCAAAAGAAATCACATCCTTGAGAGTCGTTGGCTTGAACATGTTCACTTCCGCATAGAAGTGACCAAGCAGACCAGACATAACCTTGTACTTGTGGATCACCTCAAGTACATCTTCAAGCATTAGAAGTTGCAATAAGGCATTCCAGAAATGCTTAGTGTATTGCAAAATAGGCTCATGATCTCTTTGTTTGCGGAAGATCCCATTGTTTGATTGTTTTTTCATGGAATTGAGGTGGAAGAAAACTCAGCAAAATTTTCTTTTGAAAAGCCTCCCAAGTAGTAGGACAATCAATACTCTTGCGGACAACAGTCCACCACCATAACGATGCTCTGTCCACTAAATGGTTAGTGACACATTTGAGTTTGTCTTTTTCAACATATTGTTCTTCATGGAAATAATCATCAAACTAACTGATAAATGCGAGAACAGTCTTTTCGTCACATAGCCCATTAGAAGTACAGAATTTGAAATTTCTTTTACCTATCTTGGCTTCTTTCCTGATAAATTGTGCTTCTAGTGTCACATCGATCGTAGATCGTATAACATCTTCTGGTTGCGGTCCAATTTGTTCAATAGTAGATCGTTGAAGAGTAGCCAGTTGAGCTTGCAAAGTTTGACATGCTCTTCGTTCCTCTTGAAGCTGCATCATAATTAGGTCCAATTTTTGCTCCATCGTTGGTTCTGGTAAATCACCTTCAGCCATAAAATCTTCCAATTTTTATCGGACATCCTGCAAAATTTCAAACAACCTCACACACTCGAAATCTTGTTAGCAGGATGAGCATAGCTCAAGGTTGGGTTTTCAAGGATTGTTTCTTTCTTTTTTTAAATATAGCTCTTTGTGATTTTTCTTCTTTGCGGATACAAAAATTGATGAAGTCCTCTTCAAGCGAGAAATAGACTATGTGTGTCAATTCTCTTGCTAGAAACTCTCTCTGTAAGAGTGCAAGTACGAACAAGGGACTTGTTGAAGTTTTTGGGATTGATTCAAGAATAGCTCAATGTGAACACCTACTAAGAAGGAGATTATTAATGAAACTTTTAAGCTTTACCAAAGCTTAGCTTTAAGCTTTTTAAATAAAAAGCTTATACAAATCATCATCAAATGTGTGCAACACAACGGCATATCGTCGTCATAATCGGCGACATCTAGTACATGCTGCTACCAAATGCATTGGATTTAAGAGATTAAGCTTTTTTTTTTCCTTTAAGCTTAAAGCTTAAGCTCAATTCAAAGAAAACTGACTTTCTATCTGAGAGAGAGAGGGAAAAAAAAGTGTATTCCAAAGGAGCTTCCTGAGTGGTCCTCCATTGGCAGAGAGTGGTCCTTCCCGATCCAACAACACAGCAGGGGGTTCTTCACTGCCAAAACACACTTGTATTGATGGTTTGTTGCAAGATTAACTGTAGATCCCATT
This sequence comes from Lygodium microphyllum, assembly GCF_053477565.2. Classification (NCBI taxonomy): domain Eukaryota; kingdom Viridiplantae; phylum Streptophyta; class Polypodiopsida; order Schizaeales; family Lygodiaceae; genus Lygodium; species Lygodium microphyllum. The sequence goes on along the minus strand of NC_141146.1, from coordinate 106,489,498 downwards.
TGTTCCAAGAGCTCCGCCTTTACATGAGATAGTAAGCGATTGGAAGCCCTTGATCTCAACTTCCCTCTGATACTACTGATGCACCAATTGGATGCTAGATGCATAAGTAGCAAGCCCTAGAAGGTCCCCAAGAACAAAGAACTCTACTTAAGCTCAAAAAGCAAGAAAGAAGATTTGTACGACATGAGGCAAAAAGACAAATTGGATACAATCTCCCCCCATGCCTTATGTGAGTGCTTCACAAGGCACGTATTTAAAAATTTATTCATCTCAAAGCTAAAAAATAGCCCAATTTTACAATAAGCATGCTTTATCTTTTGTGTTTGCTTTTGTCCAAATAAAGAATAAAGCGCTTGGGCGGCCCAAAAGTTGGGTTGTGCCCAAACACAATATCCAATAATGAAGTATTTAGACCGTGCATCCATGAGGATACAAAATAATAAATATTTGTCCAACGCTTCAATAAATAAACACACCATGCCTTTTATAATAAGATGTTCATCCATTCAAAATTATAATTTCTTCTAGATAATTTGAATACATGTTATCGCCCAGTACTTCCCAACGCCACCGTCACCTGCTCTACACATCAACTAAAACATTCAAAATTATTAGAAAATAATAAAATTAAACTGACAAAAGTGAATAGGTAGCAATTTTCAGCTACAAAATAAATAAATAGGTTGGAACTCTATCCTAACCTTATTTTAATACGAGTGCACTCTAATCTCATAAATGTCCATTAATTTAAATATGTATTTTACAGAATCACCCGCCTGCATATTAAATTAACTTGACGCTCAAAAAGGATAAGTGTCCCCATCAACTTCTCGCACAAGAAATCCACCTTGTGTACGAGCCCCGGCAAATAAATATAGTTTTACAGAATCCACTGCAAAACCTCACAGAATTCACGATGGAATATGCCTCCTAGCATCACTCGTACACAAGGTGGATTCCTTGTGCAAGAAGTTGATGGGGACACTTGTCCTTTTCGAGCATCATGTTAATTTAATGTACATGTGGGTGATTCCACAAAGAGTGATTCTACAAGATACATATTTAAATTAATGGAGGTTTATGAGTTTAGAGTGTACTTGTATTAAATTAAGGTTAGGATAGAGTTTCAACCTATTTATTTATTTATTAGCTGAAGACTGCTACCTATTCACTTTTGTCAGTTTAATTTTATTATTTTCTAATAATTGTGAATGTTTCAGTTGATGTGTAGAGCAGGCGACGCTGGCGTTGGGAAGCATTGGGCGATAGCATGTATTCAAATTAGCTAGAAGAAATTATCATTTTGGATGGGCGCACATCTAATTATTAAAGGCATGGTGCTAATATTTATTTAGGCACGCTTATTAATTGAAGCACTTGATAAATATTTATTATTTTGTATACGTATGGGTGCATGGACTAAATATTTCATTATTAGACATTGGATTTGGGCACAACTTGATGTTTGGGGCGTCCAACCGCTTTATTCTTTATTTGGACAAAAGCAAGCACAAACACTACAAGGATTTAAGCCTATAGCGACGGTGGGTAGCGACCCGGGTACAGGCGTCGCTATTTGCATCAAATAGCGACGCTCCACAGGGAAAAAAAACAAGCCAAAACCGAGCGCGGGTTTATTTCACATTTTTGCGTCTTATGTTTTGAGAGCGAGAGCAAGAGAGAGAGCGACCGTCGTGAGAGAGGGAGAGGAAGAAGGCTTGCCGCCGCCACCACTGCCGCCATTGTTTGCGAAGGAGAGGAGGAGCCTTCATCGCGAAGAGGAGCCGCCCCACAATCGCCATATCTCATCGGTGAGTCTCCCTCTCTCCTTCTTTTGCTTGTTTAGGGTTTAAATCACTTTCTCTTTTGCTTATTTAGGAGAGTAAATGAGAGAGAAATAGAGGGAGGGAGGGGGAGGAAATGAGAGAGGGAGAGGGAGAGGGAGAGGGAGAGGGAGAGTGCATTCTCTCTCTCCCTCTCCCTTTTGCTTTTGGAGAGTGTTAGGATATATTGTGAGGGAGAGGAAATGAGAGAGAAAGAGAGGGAGAGGGAGAGGGAGGGGGAGGAAATGAGAGAGGGAGAGAAAGAGAAAGAGATGTATACTCAAATGGATAGATTTATGGAGATATATGTCTACTCAAATGGATAGCTTTTGTCTACTCAAGATGTAGTCCACCTGTGTGTTTATATATTGGAAAGATAACATATCCATGATTATGGTAATGGTATGCACTTTGCTTTTTTTATAGATACCATTACATCAAGGAATCCTTAAGAGGGCTAAAAATTGGTCATACACTTTATAAAGTCTAATTAGGAGATTTAAGATGCACGATAATGGACTTATCGATAATGATATGCAATGTGCTTTACCATGGGCCACATACATTGGTGACTCTTTAAGATGGCTTAAAATTGGTCATATCCTTCATTATGTCCAAGTAGGGGATCTAATTGTTATATGCATAATTCCTTGTTTTTGTATTAACTTTATAGGCCTAACAAATTAGTAATCATGTCAACTAGTCAACGGAAGGACTAAAAGAAAATGATCCCCTAGCTAATGGTCATTATGGTACTTCATCAAAATGAACCCAAAAGTGTTGCCATAGAAGAAGAATCCCTTAAATTGAGCATAGGATATTTTCTTCAAAGGTTATGACTATGAGTATAATTGATTGGAATAAATTTTATAACTATGGTACACACACACACCCCCCCACACAGGCACGAACATTTTTACTATTTGATATTGTATTTGACATGGTAACCTTGTATTACATTGTTGCATTTGATGTCTTCCAATCATTACAATAAAAGTTGATAAATTTCATAGATGGCATTAATTTTTATACATGGACATAGGACAAAAAAACCACATCACTAAGACGCTTTTTGTTGAGATTGGTTTATTATTAAGCTAAGAGATCCTCAATGATACTCATAAATTTTATATACCATCAATGTTGATGTTGTGCTAGAAAGAATATATGAATATATGGGTAAGTGTACATAAGCATATAGAATTTACTTGACATCTTGATATCCCATAACTAGGGTGTACGCTGACACATATCGCTACTTCATGATATTACTTCACACACACACGCACATGCACACGCACACGCACACACACACGCACATGCACACGCACATGCACACGCACACGCACACGCACACACACACACACACACATGCATGATTAATGCATATTATGATATATATGTAACATTTGAGGCACTGCCCTAAAGATCTTTCATTCGTCATGATTGAAAAGATACATACATTGATTTCATGCACCTACATGCTTACAAGTACTAAGGTAGATGATGCAATTTGAGCCCTAACACATGGCACAACCCAGTGTATTACTAGGATAGTCGGGACTCAAAACCCACTAGTATGCAATTAAGTAGTATGTAGCATGAAAACTAAGTAGCATGAAGACTAACGCATAGAACATAGTTATACCTTGCTAAAGGCCTTACATCCCTTAATAAACCACACTGAGCAAGCAACATTGAGCAGAGCCCCTCTAAGGTACTCAAAGCCCTCTAATACAGTTGTATAAGTAATCCTAGGTATCAACAAAATGAGACTAAGAAAGAACTATGATGAAACAAAGTGAAAAGTGATATTCATCAATGGCACCTAGGATTACTTATACAACTCGGATTTGTTGACAAAGTTGTATTTTGTTGACTAGGATTACTTATACTCAAAGCCCTCTAGTGCAGTTTATAAGTAATCCTAGTAGAGCCCCTCTAAGATACTCAAAGTACATAACCTAGAGACAGTAGCTAGGTATATAAGGTATAATGGCCATACAAGAAGACACCTCAATAATTGACTGATCACCACTAAATCCCAAAGAAGAATCGTGTTCCATCCCCTTCAACTCTATATTCACCTCGTGAAGAACTTCATTAATCATAGCATCCTTGTCACCAATATTTTTGTTGCAATGAAGAAGTAACATATTCATCACTTTTCCTTTTAGCATCTAAGGCATTATCCAATATTTTAGTCAAGTCCAAACATTTAGTCTCCAACTCATGAACCTTATGAACCAATGCCTTTTTTTCTACAATAATGAATAATTATCTACCAGGACAAACAAATCCTTGAGCATGGTATATGGCCGAGATATAACATCAATAAATCTCTCAACTACTATGTCCCATGCATTTTTTACATCAATCACTAAAGCATTTCTTATATCTTGAAGTTTAGATTTCAACACCATGGATGCATCAATGTCAACCTCAATGTTTTTCAAAATTTTCTTCTCAACCTCTTGCAGAGGCTAAAACCTCTCAAGCAAGAGATTATGGTCAACTTGCAACTTGACATACATCTCCATAAAGCTATCCATTTGAGCCTCGTTTTCCCAAATTGTATTACAAGTCATTAAATTGTTTGTTGTAACATAGACAAGATAAAAAATGAAGAAGGTCCTGTTGTTCATTTAGATCGCGAGGCGTATCTTAATTAGCGTGTCCCATGTCCTTGCTCTCAATGCTAGTTGGAAATTAGAAAAAAACGCTGATTGTCTATAGAACACGTACAACGATTTGGCAAGTTTCAATATGAGATCATTGATCAGGCGATTGCGGATTTTCAGCAAACCGTAATTTGAAGTTAATATCAATCATGCATTGTACTCGCAAGCTAATTGAATACCATATACAATAAGATTGGGTCTTGCTGGCAAATTTTCTATCCAAGGAGGTGATGTCTCATCCCAAGGGGGAGTGCACCCTTTGCGGCCAATTAGAAGAGTTCGTGGGCGTGCGATGGATGGAGTGCAGGAGCCAATCCACCACTCACAAGGCCAATCTATACTGTCAATGCCAGAGGAGACAGGTAACCTTCTAGACTTACCTACAATCTTGGAGCCTGAAATGGAGGCAATGATCAATGCATTGATTCCCATGGATGTCAAGACTTCTAATCTGCTTAGAGAGGAATCATCCATACCATTATATGATGGGTGCCGAGTATCTTGGCTGAAGACACTACTTGCACTCTTAAGTGTGCAAGCAAAATACGGATGGAGCGATACGAGTGTGACTGAGTTGTTCAGGTACCTTGTACATACGCTTCATTGATTTTTTTTTCGGAACTATTATTACAAACATTTGTGCTTTTTCAAGGTGTTTTATGATTTTTTTTCAGGTTATTGAAATATCATATATTACCACCTACAAATATCATGCCTGAGTCTCGTGATGATGCACGTCATGTTTTACGAAAGCTTGGCATGGACTATAATAACATCCATGCATGTATCAACGATAGTTGTCTGTTTCGAGGAGAATACGAGACTATAGAGACATGTCCAAAGTATGGTGCTCACAGGTATCGACAGGACTTGCAAGGGCAAACCATCCCTCAAAAAGTTCTCAGACACTTTTCGCTCATCCCCCGCATAAACCACATGTTTTGTATGTCCGGCATGGAGAGCTTGACAACATGGCATACGTAGAATAGATCCATGGATGGAGTTCAACCAATATCAGCGGATTTACACGCATGGAGCCACATTGACTCTACCTTCCCAGGCTTTGCCTGAGAGCTAACGAATCTTTGGCGTGAACCCATTCGGTTTGCGCTCAACTTCTTATAGTGTGTGGCCTATAGTCCTTGTCAACTACAACATCCCTCCATGGCTTTCTACGAAGAAAGGACATCTCATCCTTAGCTTGCTTGTCCTAGGCCGCTACAAAGTAAAAAATATGAATGTGTATCTTTATCCATTAGTCGATGAGCTTAAGATTTTGTGGGAGGAGAGGGTCACTGTGCAAGATATGAGCAAGCGCGATGGTCGGTGGTCAGCCAATATTGGAGCCATTCTCATGTGGACAATGCATGACTTTTCGGGATTGGGAGAGTGCTCAAGTGAGCAGGCCTCCGTTCTCGCTGGTAATATCTATATTTTATCTCATTCAATCAAGTATTCACTAGGTCGTGGTGTTGGAGCAGGTCTAGTTACCTCAGGTTATCATGCATGTCCATTGTCCGAGCCACAGTTAGACTCCTGAAAGTCACGAACCATGAAGAAGATGGTATATCAAGGACACGCTGCTTTCTTGCCGGAGGATCATGAACTCAGGGAAGGTTTCCTTGGATGAGCTCCAACACGTACGAACGCCCCAAGCTGGTAAGAGCTGAAAATGGTCCATGCGGAATCACATCCAAATGGAATGAGGCGGTTCTCAATTTTCTACGAGTTGCCATATTGAACCCACTTACACATCAACCACTTGTTGGTCCCATACATATTTTCAAGAATGTGGGCAGCTTGTTATGGGACCACATCACAAGAAAGAGAGACACTATAGGGGCACGAATGGATTTGAAGGAGGTAGGTAAGATGGAGGCGCTTTGGCCGCAGTCGAGTGCTGATGGTCGCGTGCAGTTTCCTCACGCTCCTTGGGTTTTGTCCACTAAAGAAGAGCGCATTGTGAAGCAAGTAATCAAGTCTATCCGCACTCCAACGGGTATGATGTGTTCTCTCAGGTCCACATTTTCTAAAGACGACCAATTATCGGGGCTAAAATCCAATGATTGGCATAAGATATGTCAGGTTTGTACTACAAATGGATTGTAATTAGCGTGGGAATTTTGCTATTTGGAATGTAGCCATTATTCATAATGCTTTCTCATTTGTGGCAGTTTGTACTACCGATCGCGATCGCAGGATGTCTTACTCCAGAAATTCGCGGGCCGATTTACAAGTTGTCGACTTTGGTGCAATGGATCTCACAGAAGGAGATTAAGACATCCTCTATTGAATCCAGAGGCGGGGAGTAGTGGAGACGGTCTGTCTCTTTCAGAAATACCTGCCCACTAGCATGCTCACGATACAAATCTACCTTCTTGTGCATCTTGTGGATGAAGTGGAGATTGTTGGACCTGTCCATAAGCGATGGATGTTCTTCTTGGAGCGCTTCATGAAAACCTTGAAAGGCTTTGTGCGACAACGAGCTCGGCCAGAAAGTAGCATGGTCGAAGGTTGGTTGGTGTCTGAGGCGCTAGTGCATATTTGACAATGGCTACCAATGGTGGAACCAGACAATGAAATGCTATGTTTGCTGAAGGACGATGATAGACTGTATGGAGATGTGGTGGTTGGAAATGGGGTAGAAAAAAGAATGGATGCCTCAATGGAAGAGAAGGTGAATCACTTTTGTATGTTGCACCATGCCTCTATGGAGACGTGGCTCGCTAAGTACCAGATCGCTAGGCAAGATCGAGAGGAAGCGGGAGCTGAATTCCGACGTAGTATGTGCCATCGATCGATTAAATATCCCGAAGGCATGGAGGAGATGCCGCGATTTATGTCAACGTGATGGTTGCATGGAGCCTTGACCGCAGTGTCTCGCGAAGGGACAGAGGTCTCAATGGAGGAGTGGGAATTCTCGAGGGGATGTAGTCCAAAGATTATGAGGGGTTTAGAATCTGTCGTATCTAAATTTTATATGCAACATCTAATTTGAGTGTTTCAATGTACAGTACAAAATGTATAGTGCAATGTGGTCGCGTGGACGGCATTTTCGCATGGAGCATATTGACAAAATGCGCTCCACAATGGGCTGTGGTGTCATGGCAAGGTTCGAGCAAGAGAGCTGGCGACCAGCAATAGATCCAAACACGGTTGTGGATGAGATGGAGTATTTTGGGAACTTGCAACGTATTATTACGGTGGATTACTGTGGCTTCTCCATGATACTATTTGATGTGCAGTGGTTCAAAGTGGTACTTGGAGGAGCTGGAGCAACAGTTCGACAAGTTTCATCTGGATTTCTCGAAATAGATTCCGAAAAAAAATGGACAGATTTGCGCGATACCTTTGTGTTGTCGGCCCATTGTGAACAGGTGCACGGAGTCATTTTCTTGCTAATTGTATTACAACATGGTTTATGTCACAATGGTTTGAACTCTCTTGTACGTGTTTGTGAACAGGTAATATTCTATCCAAACCCTCGACAACCTCGATGGTGGTATGTTATACCTTCAACTCCCCGAAGTGCGAGAGTATATAATCAAAGCGATGTTTCAAGCATAGATGAAGATAATATGCAAATAGAGGGGTCGATATTGCAAGGGGTGGAGGCCGTCGGAAGCTTGGAGCCAGCATCAGCTAACAATGATGGAAATACAAGAGTCCAAGAATTCTTTGAGAACGAGGCGGACTCATTCTTTTGTGGTGACATGTCTATCGACCTTCCAGTGTATGCAGAGTTGTGCCAGGAGATTAATATGGGACCATAGGATACTTCATACTTGGAGCATCCACTTACTCAATTTGTTGACTAATCATTTATAATAAGGGTACATATGATATGCATTTTAAGTGAGATTTTTTAAAAATAATTTATATTACTGTGCTTTGTATGATTTAAATTGATTATTCTAATATCATTTTTTATCTGTGTAAGCGACATTTTCAGGATGAGTCGAGGGATGAGCGATGAGGAGTTACAGGACATCTCTGCATGCATGTCTCCAGACCAAATCACCAAATTCAGAGAGATGGCAGACCAGGAGTTGTCTTGTTCTTTGTTAGGGCTCTCTACTAGATCTACTTCAACGCGATCGGATGCTTTGGCTTCCAACAAACGATCTCGACGCTCATGATTTGGGCCAGAGAAAGGGAGTGCATTGGGATCAGGGGGATGCTGCAGAGATACAGAGGCAGTGAGCCCGCGGTCGATACGGGATACAGGTGTGACTCCTCACTCTCATGGCTCAGGTGGATGCTGTGGAGACACGGACGTGGTATTTTCGTCTCATCATTTAGCTGGAGCTGCATCACCTCCACGATTTGTCACACCTATGGGGACATCTACTCCAGATACTCCGGATTTTGTGCAGCCGCCAGCAGGTAGCACCACTTTGGGTGCCACTCCGAGAGAGATTACCCCCGTCAGTACACCGGATGCAGAGGGGTCTCCTAGATTTGCCCAGGAGCGTGGACGCAGATGGGAGAGGACCCATCTTAGGCATACTCCTAGGGGTTATGGATATCTGGTCGATAGTAGGTCAGGAGCCATCATCATGAATGATGAGGGGAGGAGGGTGATGGCTCGCATGAGAGAGTTGTGCCAACAAGTTTTTCGGCAGAATGTCTTGGATCATTGGAAAAACATACTGGAGGGGAGCAAGGACTACATAGTAGCATCCTTGCACGAGGAGTTTCTGGTGCAAGCCACAGTAGATAGATTCTCTACGGGCTAGATGATGGATTGCATGCCTGCATACATGTCACATAGACGATCCGACGCATGCAAGGCAATGAAGAGTGGGGCTACAAAGCTTGAATGGTTAGATGCAGACGACTGGCGCCAAGTAGGGGGGAGGCTACAGATTCTCCAGGACGTTTGAGTGAGTAGCACGAGGCAACGAGGGCACGACTCGAGGTTGGAGTGGTCCATCATCTTGGGAGTGGCGGCCACATGACATATTTGGAGGACTTTGTAAGTTTTTATTTTGTTTTGCTTGTTTATTTTTTTGAAATATTTTTTTGTATTGACAATCATGTTTCTAACAGTTAGCATTTTATTTTCTTTGCAGCACTCCATTACAAATCGCAATCCGACTGGCCTTGAGACTCGATATGCAGAGAAGTACGATCTCAATGCATTGATCGACCGATTGTATAGACGCGGCGGCCCTGTAAGTCACTTATCTTTCTTGTCCATAGTTACCATGAGATATTTGAATGCATTATTGTATGGTGCACTGATGTGTTGTTTCTTTTTCTGTAGAGTCCGTTCGATGCTCCTTTGTGGCGAGATGAGCTTTCGAGGGACGAGGATGCGTAGCTCACCCTTGGATCCCTAGAGCTCACACACCTTTAATTTTTAGTCGCCTGATCTATGTAGACATATTCTATGTATTAGTGATATCCTGTCATGATTGTACCAATCGCTTCTTATGCAATCATGATTTATTTCATGTATCAGTTTTAGGATTTCAGTATACATTGTTTTTGTTTGCAAAAGCATTGTACACAGTAGTGCAGAAACTATTTTGTATGGCCAATTTTTTTTTCCTGTTACCGTCGCTATTAGCATCGCAAATTTTACTGCTGGCGTCGCTATACACGTCGCAAACCGTCGCTAACAGCGTCGGTATTGGCATCGCGCGATGCTGAGTCGCAAACCGTCGCTATCAGCGTCGGTATTGGTGTCACTATCATTGCAACTCAGCGTCGCGCGATGCCAATACCGATGCTGATAGCGACGGTTTGCGACATGTATAGCGACACCAATAGCGACACAAATACCGACGTTTCTATGGCGTCATTAATAACGACGCTTTTTGCGACAACAGAGGCAAATATTGTTGTTTGTATTTTCGTCGCTTTAAACGTCAGTATAAGGCCTATATCTTGTAGTGAAAAGCCAAAGCATGCTAATTGTAAAATTGGGCTATTTTTTAGCTTTGAGATGAATAAATTTATAAATACATGCCTTGTGAAGTGCTCACACAAAGCATCGACAGAGAAGATTGTATTCAATTTGTCTCTTTTCTTCATGTCATGCAAATCTAGTATCTTCTTGTTTTATGAGCTTTAGTAGAGTTCTTTTATTCTTGGGGATCTTCGGGTGCTCGTTACGTACGCATCCAACATTCGATTTGCACATCAATGGTATCAGAGCGAAGCTGAGAGATCAAGGGCTTCCAATCGCTTACCATTTAGCACAAAGGCGGAGCTCTTGGAACAAATGGACTCTACAATCAAACCGTCAATAGCAATGTGTTCCTTGTAGTGAAAAATCCCCTGCTATGTTGTTGGATCGCCAAGGAACACTCTCTAGTGATGGAGGACCACTTTCAAAGCTCCTTTATCAAGATTTTTTTTTTCCAGTGAACAAAGAAGGAAAATTATAAATTTCATAATGGATAAGCTTAAAAGAGCTTAAGATCTTCTAAATTTGACAAATCACTGTGGAAAGACATACTCGCTACAATCGATGTCATCGAAAAGCCACCGCCATCCTTTCACAGACCATTGGGATGGTGCAAAGCTTTTTCTTTAAAGCTTAAGCCTATTAAGCTTTCTAAAGCTTCAAAATCAATCTTGAAATTTCCTCCTTAGCAATCGTTCACACTAAGCTCTTCTCCAAATTAATCTCGAAATGGTTTTGCAACTCCAACAAGCCCCTATTCATACCTGCACTCCGACAGAGCCAAATTCTAGCAAGTAGATTGTTATATGCAATCTATACAAATGAAGTATTCATTTTGGAAGAAGGCCTTCACCAATTACCGTACCCACAAAAGAAGAAAGATCGTAAAAAGCCATATTTTTAAAAAAAAGCAAGCCTTGTAAACCCAACCTTGAGCTACGCTCATCCCTCTAACAAGATTTCAAGTGTGTGAGGTTGTTTAAAATTTTGTAGGATGTCCCGATCAAACCATGGAAGATTTTATGGCCGAAGGTGATCTACGAGAACCAACGATGGAGCAAAAAATGGACCTAATTATAATGCAATTTCAAGAGGAATGAAGAGCATTTCAAACTTTGCAAGCTCAACTGGCTACTCTTCAATGATCCACTATCGATCAGGATGGACTGCAACCCAAATATGTTATACGATGTACGATCGATGTGACACTCGAAGCACAATCTATTAGGAAAAAAGCCAAGATAAGTAAAATAAAATTAAAATTCCGTACTTTTAATAGGTTATATGACGAAAAAACTGTTCTCGCTTTTATCAGTCAATTAGATGATTATTTCCATGAAGAACATTAATGCCGAAAAAGACAAACTCAAATGTGTTACTAACCATTTAGTGGATAGAGCATCGTTATGGTGGATTGTTGTCTGCAATAGTATTGATTGTCCTAGTACTTGGGATGCTTTTCAAAAGAAATTTTTGCAAAATTTTCTTCCATCTCAATTCCATGAAAAAGTAATCAACAGTGGGATCTTCTGCAATAAAGGAATCGTGAGACAAAATTTGTGGATGAGAGAAGTGACCACAATAATTTCCAACTGACAATAACTTCCATACAAAGCAATTTAATTCTAACTTTCGAATATTCAATCAAAATCGCTTTATTTCTTCTCCTTTCTGTAAATCTTAGACTCGACCCCTTGTTTTACCACATCAAACACAAATTCAAATCCTAATCCATCTTTCCAACCAAATCCCAACATACCTAAACTGCCAACCATTACCAATAATGTTTCCAAGGCCTCTGTAGTTGGCTATAAGTGCCACCAACCTGGACACCTACAGTAAATTGTTAATCTAAGAAGCCAACTGTTCACATCAACTACTTGGGAGCGGCTGAAGATGAAGACCATAAAGAAATGCCAAATTTCATGGAAGATGATGATGATATCGGTACTACTTCAGATACTTTACCAGGTATGCCAATCCTCATTCATTATTAACAATGAAATATCTTATGCATGGTCACAAAAAGATTGTTTTACATGATGATGGGAGCACATATGATTTTATTTCTGCAAAATTGGTCAAAGATTTGAATTTATATACTGTTCCAACTCATTATCGTATAAAAGATGCATTCTTAGGCACTAGATACAATGGCACACAAGAAGTTCATGATTAAGAAATTAAAATTGGTGATTATATTGAGCGTAGGAATCTCTTAGTTTTGCCTTTGCAAGCTAGTGACATTATTTTAGGAATGCTTTGGTGTCACAAATATAATCTCGATATAGATTATTCCACACATTCAATGAAAATTTATTCTAACGAAAAACAAATTACATTACATAGAACACACACCTTAGATAATTTTCCATTGCGTAGTCACACACAAGCTAAACGTGCATCAAGAAAATGTAGCAAATCATACTTAGTATGGGTGAATGAAATTGAAGCTAAGGAAAATCCAATGCATCCTAGGAATGCACAATTTCTTTCACAATTTGAAGATTGTATTGTTACTAACTTACCACCTGGTTTACCACCTACACGTCCTGAAAATCATAAAATATATCTAATTCCTAGTTCTCAACCACCATGTAAATCACCTTATAGACACAATCAAATTGAACAGAAAGAAATCCAAGCCCAAGTTGAAGAATTGTTAATCCAAGGACTCATTAGGCCTAGTAGTTCTCCTTTTGGTGAACCTATCCTATTACTTAACAAGAAAAATAATACCTATAGGATGTGCATTGATTATCATGACCTAAATAAGTTCAGTGTTAAGAATAGATATTAGATCCCTAGGGTAGACGACCTCATGGATAAACTACAAGGGGCCACAATATTTAGCAAGATAGATCTCAAATCTGAATATCATCAAGTACGATTGGATACACCTGATATTTTCAAAACTGAATTTAGAACTCAATATGGTCATTATGAATTCCTTGTTATGCATTTTGGTTTAACTAATGCACCAGCCATATTCAGTCATATGATGAATCACATATTTTTGAAACATCAGCATTGTGTAATTTTTTTCTTCGATGACATATTGGTTTTTAATAAGAATGCGAACGAGCATTATGAACATTTATGTTTGGTTTCATATTATTGAAAGAGAATCAATTATATGCTAACCTTGAAAAGAGTGAATTTTTTCAAACCCACATTGGATACTAAGGACATATTGTTTCTTCTGATGGTATTAAAGTTGATCCTAAAAAGATAGAAATAATTTTGAATTGGCCAATACCTAAAAATGTGCATGAATTACGTTCTTTCTTAGGTCTTGCTAGCTTTTACAGAAAATTTGTGAGAAAATTTTCATTGCTTGCATTACCTTTAACGAAATTATTGAAGAAAGATATTGTATATCATTGGTATGATAATCAGCAAAGGCCTTTTCATTTTTTGAAACATTCTTTAACACATGCACCTATTTTGCAGTTACGTGACTTTAATTGACCATTCTTCCTAGTAGTCACTAATGTTAGCGGATTAGGAATAGGAGCTGTCCTTATGCAAGATTCACATCCCATAGCCTATTCTAGCTGCAAACTTAAACCCTCTGAACTGAAGTATTCTACCTATGATACGGAATTGTTAGCTATAGTACAAGCTTTACGTAAATGGAAACACTATCTAATGGGATCTGAATTCATGATCAAAAGTGACCAACAAAGTATCAAACATCTCCTTAGTTAGCCACAAATCTCTGATCCTCATATCAAATGGGCTGCTTTTATTCAAATTTTTCATCCACTTATCCAATATTGACCTGAAAAAGAAAATATTGTTACCGATGCATTGAGTAGAAGAACAAGTATCCATAATATCTATGTTCTATCTTTTGATTCCCTTATCCCTATGAAAGATACCTATGACCAAGACCCCAGTTTTCAAGCTTATTGGAATAAATTAGTTGCTAATAACTGGATTCCAATCGATTCATTGTCTTATTCTAATGGATTTATGTTTTATAAGAAAAGGTTGTGTGTAATTGTTCCATTTAGATCATTTGTGTTGCACGAAATTCATTGTCCCCCGTATCAAGGCCATAGAGGTATTATTTCTACTTTACATACATTGGTTGAAGATTTTTACTAGCCACACATGCAATCTGATGTTTCTAACTTTGTATCTAAGTGTTTAATTTGTCAAAGAGTCAAGCGGCACCATGGTAAGCAATATGGTTTGTTAATGCCTTTACCAATTCCTGAACATCCATGGGAACATATTTTAATGGATTTTATAACTGGTGTACCTACCACCCAAACTAATCATGATATGATTTGGACTATTATAGATCGGTTTAGCAAAAAAGCATATTTCATTCCATGCAAAAAAACATTAATTGCATCTCAAGCTACACAATTGTTTTTAAGACTGTTTTTATTAACCATGGTTTGCCAAAAGTTATTATTTCAGATCGTGATTCTAGATTATGTAATAATTTTTGGACTACTTTGTTTGCTTATTTAGGTACTAAGAATGATTTTTCATCTGTATTTCATCCTAAACCAATGGGCAAATAGAAGCTACAAACAGTACAATATTAGATCTTTTGCGTGCATACACAATTTCAAAACCACTAATATGGGATAGACACTTGTATTTACTTCAATTTACATACAATAAGACACCACATATAGCTACACAAAAAACACATTTTGAAATCATTTATGGACATAGATTGTCTACACGTGTTACATAATTATCAAACAAAGTTAAAGCTGCTGATGATATTGCCAATATGCATGCTACTATTTTTTATGAAGTCAAATATGTGATTGCGAAACCCCAACAATCATACACTAAATAAGCTAATAAGAAAAGAAAAGCCATGAGTTTCAAAGTTGATGATTATGTTTGGTTACGCATTGAAAAGTGAAGATTGCAAAGTGTTGAGAGACACCCTATTGTTAAGTTAGCCCCTAGATTTTATGGATCTTTTAAGATTATTCACAAAATCAATGACAATGCATTTAAATTAGAACTACCCCAACACTGAAAAATCCACAATACTTTTCATATCAGTTTGTTACGACCTTTTAGGGGCTAATTACATGTTCACCCTGTCTATGAAAACTCTCATTTGTTAGAAGAAGAAACTCAAATCCTTGAACCTAAAACTATTCTCGATACTGACTTTATGACCACTAGAACTGGCCGTAGATATTCTAGATATTTGGTTAAGTTTAAAAATCATCATGTTGAAGAGGCCCAATGGATGCATGCCCACAATCTAAGTGCTTACCCCTCACTGCTCACTCCACATTGAGGTAATAGCAATTGAGGACAATTGATATCCTACCCTGGGGGTATGATGCCATGAGGCATATTCCATGGTGGATGACATGAGAAAACGGTGGATACTGTGAGGTTTTTATTCCACATTGGATTGCATGAGGTTTTGTGGTGGATTCCATAAAATTATATTTATTTTTCGGGGCTTGTACACAAGGTGGATTCCTTGTGCAAGAAGTTGATGGGGACGCTTGTCCTTTTTGGGTGTCATATTAATTTAATGTGTATGTGGGTGATTCCACAACGGGTGATTCTACAAAATACATATTTAAATTGGAAGTTTATGAGTTTAGAGTGCACTCGTATTAAATTAAGGCTAGGACAGAGTTCTAACCTATTTATTTATTTTATAGCTAAAGACTACTAGGTATTCACTTTTATCAATTTAATTTTATCTATACTTTCTAACAATTGTGAATGCTTCAGTTGATGTGTAGAGCAAGCAGCAGTGGGGTTGGGAAGGACTCGGCGATAGCCTATATTCAAATTACCTAGAAGAAATTATCATTTTTTATGGACGCGTACCTTATCATTAATGGCGTGGCGCTAATATTTATTTAGATGCGCTTATTTATTGAAGTGCTTGATAAATATTTATTATTTTGTATACGCATGGGCGTGCAATTTAAATATTTCATTATCAGACATTATATTTGGGCACAACGACTTTTGGGGCACCCAACTGCTTTATTCTTTATTTGGACAAAAGCAAACACAAAAGCCAAAGCATGTTAATTGTAAAATTGGGCTATTTTTTAGCTTTGAGATGAATGAATTTATAAATACATGCCTTGTGAAGCGCTGATACAAGGCATGGGGGGAGATTATACCCGACTTGTCTCTTTTCTTCATGTTGTGAAAATCTATCTTCTTGTTTTATGAGCTTTAGTAGAGTCCTTTTGTTCTTGGGGACTTTTTGGTGCTCGCTACGTATGCATCCAGCATTTGATTTGCGCATTAGAGATCAAGACAAAATGAGACAACAACAACCTGACATAAGGTTCAAAGAAAAAATGAGAGTGGGAGAGAAAGAGAAAGAGAAACAAAGAAAGGGAGATAGAGAGTTGAAGATTAGGTTCAAGAGATAGAGAGTGTAAGAGTGAAGAAATGAGAGAGAGAGAGAGAGAGAGAGAGAGAGAGAGAGAGAGAGAGAGAGAGAGAGAGAGAGAGAGAGAGAGAGAGAGAGCAAGAGGGGAGAAAGAGTATAAGCATGAGAGAAGGAAAGAGATTCTTTTTGGATGCCATTTTTCTTGGACCAGAGTTTCCGAAAACTTGGGACTATTTGCTTTGGTTGACTTTTATTTTTATGGACTCTACAAAGTTGGTTGGCCTGATTTTTTGGGGGAATTATTTTATCCTTATTTATTCAAGCTCCCTCCTCCTCCTTCTTAAATATTTGCTCATTCAATCACTTATAATCTTCTCTAGAATAGGTATTGTTGGAGACAAAGAGTTGGTGCTAGTGTCCATACAATGTGTGATTCACTCTTATATGTGACTCTCATGTTGTATGCAACTTGCTCCCCCCCCCCAAAATCATCATGGTTTTAGCCTTAGAAATTTGCATCATGGAATGAAACGTAGTTTTGCAAGAGTAAATGTGGTATGTGCTAATTTGGAGCTATTGTTTGTCTTTGTATTGCAGATCCTATTCCAAATGATTGGGACTAGGACAACTATGAGGAATCTATGCTTACATGGGAGTTAGAGAATGCTCCTACATATTTAGCTTCACTTTGATGCATTTTTAAAGAGGTTCTTCCAACTATCATTTCTTGCAAGACCATTCAAAGATGTGGGACAAGTTGTAGATATTGTACAAGACTCCATCAATTATGCATATGGTTATTCTTTATTGATATCTCAAGCAAAGGAAGTTCAAACCTAAAGATGTAGTTATTCTCTATGGATATGTGAAGAAGTTCTTGTTGGAGAGAGGGAAACACTTCTCTCGTGTTGTTCAACCTATTACAATAGTCTTCTTTGATTACAATACTCTTCCATGCTTCCATTACTACACCCAATTTTGACAGGAGTATCATCTTAACATCCATCATGACTAGATGTCATAGTTCGAAGCTAGGAAGACAATTCTACATCAAGGCCTACTTGGCCCATGTTCAATGAAGGTCAAGGTCTCCATTGTTCTTCAAGCTCTTCATAAGTGTTTTGAGCTCTAAGAATCAGTATGATCTTATTGAAACTGATTTAAGAAGGTGGTCTTCACATGCGCATAGGTTTGCCATCCTTGCTCCTTTGCAAATTAGAGTGTGGCTTCTTTCCGCATGGGTTATTTTGAGACATTGTCACTATCATAGCTTTCATTATACCCAAATATATGTATGGTATTCAATATACAACATCCATAATCTCTATGTATCAAAATCAAGTGTGTTCATTCATGATAATAATGGCAAGTCATAATGAACCCACATAGACATAAAGAACATTTAAGCCTATTCATTCATGAGAATAACCCAAGTTATGACTAGCCCATGTAGACATAAAGAACCTTTAAGCCTCTTCATTCATGAGAATAACCCAAGTCATAACCAACCCACATAAACATAAATAACCTTGTTCTATGTTGCTTACGTCAAACACTACATTGATGATAACAAAGACCCAAAAAAGCTTCAATTTAGCCCACTTAGATTACTTGTTTCAAGTCATAAAAAGTACTCAAATCTTAGAAGAAGGAATATAATACTAGTGTTGTCAGTGTTTCCCTTGCATTACAATAGTAAAACCTTTTAACATACCCTAGTTCATTCACCTTTCCTATATGAAACATGCTTAAATGATAACTTCAATTCAATCCATATATTATCTTAGACAAGCAAACAATGAACAAGAAACTCTAAAAGCGGACAAAAAATATGCCTTGTAAACCCTATTTGTAGCAATGAAAGACCTTTGTATACAATAAAAAGAATCCCTTTATATATCAACCAAAATCATACTAGATATTCCCTTCTATCATCCATGAAATCTCTTCAAACATGCAAATTATGAGCAAGTATGTGTAGATGAAGATGAATCATAGTAACATTGCTTTGTTTTGCTAAGTATCCACCAATGAACTCTTTCTCTCTCTGTTATGGTCTCTCTCAAACACTTGAATCTCTCTCTCTCTCTCTCTCTCCCCCTCTCTTATCACCTACCTTTGCTCTAACACCATAGTAGAGAATTTGGGAATCTCCCAAGTCCCACTTTCAAATAAGGAGTAAAGATTTGGCCATGTAGCTAAATCTTAACCCATGCTTCAAAGTGGGACTTGGAAACACAACCTATAAAGTAATGAAGGTAGAGTCCACTTTCAAGTAAGGGGACAAGATTTGATCATGTGGCCAAATATTAACTATATTAGGAATTCCCAAGTTTCCTAATATAGTGTTCTTCTCTCTCACCTAGGCTCTCTCTCTCTCTCTCTCTCTCTCTCTCTCTCTCTCTCTCTCTATTTTTCTCTTTATGAAAAAACTAATTTTATAATAAATACAATATCTTAAATCACTTTATGTATTTTAAACATTAACTTTGGCTAATTCTCTCTCTCTCTCTTTCCTACTTTCTTTCATATTAAAAATAAAATATATAATTACTTCTCTCTCTCTTTCTCTCCATCTCTTTTGTAAATCCTCTTTCTTTTCAAAATCTCATAATTTTCTTTCTCCTCTTTTAAATTTTCACACTTACTCTCCCTCTCCCTCTTCCCCCTCTCTTTCTCTTTCCCTTTTTTTCTTCCTCTTCATTCACTCACACACATACATACATACATGCATACATACATATGTGGGTTGTTGTGCCACTACGCGGATACAGTGTGAAAAAATCTGGAGTGCATCATCATCAAACTTTCTTATTGATCTACAGAGTCAATGTCATCTGAGTCATTAGTGCTAGTGTCCATGGCATGGATGGTCCAAAAATACTAGATTTTTGGCAATTTTAGACTATTTTTTATATTTTTGATATTATTTATTGTAAATATCCTAAAAATCTTGAGAAACTTCTAGATTAGGGTGTTGGTTTTTTAGCTAGTTTTGGATTTTTCATGAAAAAGAAAGATGGGAAAAATCGCGTGCATCAGGATGGTAGTTGATATGCATCAAACAACACTCTAAATTGGGAGAGGAAGAAGGAGTGATGTAAGAGATTCCTGATTAGGTGTCTTGGGTTTTATCTCCCTTTCTAAGCCAACGGAACTATCAGATCTGGGTTTTGAGCAACAAAGAACAAGTTAATGTTTTGATGCACGTTTTTGGTCTACAAAGGAGCTCTAGGAGATCTAATGCTTGGATATTGTTTTCAAGTAGTGTCAGACAAAGAACTTTAGGTTCTATCAATACATGGTGATTTGATTCATTGTGCTTTGTCTTTATCGTGTTTACCTCTTGTCTATTCTTTTTCTTCTCTTCCATCTTCTATTCTCTACTTCCTTCCATCTCTGATTCCTAGTGGATATGCCCTTTTGACTAAAACCCCTCCGAAAACATGTGTGTTTGTGTGCATCACTCATTCCTAGAGCTATTACCAAAACAGTTATTCCAATGATTGTAACATAACATTTATTGAAGATGTGAATGTTTTCTAAAAATTTTCAAAAAGCATGTGTTGATATTTCCCTAATTGAAGTTTAATTTATTTACATAAATATTCTCTCCATTTATGAGTTCTTCTTTTAAATCATAAAAGTTCAACAATGAAAAAAATAGAATTTATAATTTTTGGAAAGTTCAAATAGTTACATGTAATTTTAAAAGCATCAACATTTAAAGGCACATTTTAAAACATAAAAAAGTAAATCTTATCACATGTGTGAAATTATGTTTAATTTGACATTTTCATTCCTCTGCATGTCAAGTGTTCACACCCTACTTTATATAAGAATTTGGACACTCTTAGAAATTCGCATCTAGCATGGACATCTCTACTTCCATTATGTTATACTGTCTACCCGTTGGGGTCTTCTCAAAGGAAAAATAGAGTCTACATTTTGTCGAATATGTGCAATGAGCCTCTTGGGTTTCTTAAACTCCAAAATGTCAAGGTCTTTGAGATTGTCCTCGGCATTAGATTTTTCCCATTTTCTGACTCTTGTTAGCAATGAAACACGAGCAGTCATTTTGAGCACTCCTACCCAAATAATTCCACGATGGAAGCCATAAATCAACTTGATGAGAGGGTAAAGGTGAAGAACTTGACACCTACTAAATGACCCAATCAATCTTCAATGAATGTAACCATTTTTGTGAAGAATAGGCTAGTTGATCCAAGCCAACCTCAATCTAACAAATAGTGAAATAGTCAAAGATCGAGAGAATGGCTAAGCTTTGAATGTTTCTCCTCAGAATACAAAGGCACCTAAAGATTGTAGAAACAAAAAGAATCAAAATGCTAAGGTTTTCGCTAGTAAAGGTAGCACCTACAACTAGTCAAGTAATATTTTCTTCAAGAAACTTGCACGAACCACTTTGATGGATAGAATTCTTTTGCACCAACCAATGTCATGAACTCTTGGATTAGCTCGATTCACTACATTGAGAGGAGCGATTTCTCTCCTAAGTTCAAGTTTTGTTTGTGGAATGTATATGAATGTTCAAGTGATTTGAGTAAACAAATTTGATTTGGTTTAATCAAATGGCATAAGCCACATGCTATGGCCTTGTAGGAGATAAAACTTAATATGAGGATGCATGAAAAGAATTTCAAATATTGGGTTATGCTCACTCGTTTTACTCTTGTAGAAAGTGGGTTGTTGCTATTAATGCTTCAGATGTGTTAGCTATCAATTGTTGATCAAATTGTAGTCCTTGTAGCAGTCTAGAACATGACATAAAGATTAGAGGATTGTTCACATGGAGGCAAACGGATGGTCTCTAGTGACTATGAGGAGTTGCATGATTTAGTCATGTCTTGTGATCTCAAAGGCTTAGGTATTCTTTCCTTGACCACTTTGAACTACATGCTCACATGGCATAATAAACATGTTAGCCCCACGTGTGGTGGGCAAGTAGAACTGATAGGATCTATGTGTTTCTAGTTTGGTGGGATGAAGTGAAGGTTTCCTGTCATAAATTCATTGCAATCATGGTCTTTGATCACATTCTTAGCTTGATACTTCAAAATAGTCCTCCCCCCTTATCCCTTCTTGCAAAATATGTTATTTCTTAGTGACATTGGCTTTATGAAAGGTGCATGCAAAGTGTGGAATGATGTAAAAAATACTACAATGATGCCTAAACTCAATCGGAATAAGTATTTAGATGCTTTCACTGTATATGTAAAGGAGTTTTCTACAACAAGAAGAAATGACCGTGAGAGTATATAGCATCAAGAAGCTGCATTGAAGGCACTAGTCTTGTTGTTGAATGATGAGCTCATGTAGAGATACCTAATCAACATTGAAGACCACTCGAAATGCCATATAGAGCACCAAGGCTCAAGTAGCCTAGGTTTAACTCAAAGGTAAATAGGAGGTGATTGGGAACAGTCCTAATGATTTATTTTTCAAAGATCTTAAGCTTAAGTAGAAAAGGAAAACAGTCTTAAGTTTTGAAGATGTTTAAGAGGCGCTTGGTATTGATAAAGCATCAATAACTCATATGTTTAAGCAATATCTTGCTTCTATCATAGGCACACAATCATCTAGTTCTACTGACTATGATCAACACCTTAAATAGTTTCTTGAAGGTGTGCCAATCCCATTCTAGTGGAAGAAGCATTCCTACTGTAGAGACCCTTCTTGATTGACGAAATTATAGTGATAAGGATGGAAATAGGAAGTCATCGAGACCTAATGGATTCCCTACCAAACTATTTGTGTGGATGTGAGACACGCACTCTATTGACTTGGTAGGCATGCTCAACTATCTTAGGTTGGGTGAGATGCTACATTTTTTAAAACCAAGGATTGATTAGACTAGTGACTAAGTCTCTTGGGAAGGTCAAAGTGACTAACCTAGAAGCATTTAACGATGTGGAAATTCATATACAAAATCATTGTCAAAGAATTCACCATGTGAATAAAAAACTATAGCTATTTGGGAGGATTGTACACAATAGGCTATATGCATTTCTCTTTGGTAGGAAGATTCAAGACATTGTATTGAATCTTATATTCTCTAATGCTCTTAGCCTCCAAGCTTCCTTTGCGCATGTCAACATGGACTTGAACAAAGCATACAAGTGTGTTAGTTGGACTTTCATCATGAGTTCAACCTTTTAGTTTGGTCTTGTATGAGTACTCAGTTCCAAAATGCATTTTCTTAAATAAACACTAATGGTGTATTATCTAACTCATTTGTGTCAAGCGGGTTTATTTAACAAGGTTGTCCAGTTTCCTTGATTTTATTTGCTCTCATTATTGATCCACTATTTCAAAAAATTAATAAAATATTCATGAAAGGACTTGCTACCCTTGCCTAACAAATCCATGGCTTTGGCCCAATTCTTTATTGATGATAACACCTTGGTAGTGAACATTGAAAGAATGAGTTTATGGATTCCCTACTTGAAGTATATTCAAAGTTTATTACCCTATCTACATCTATGATTAATTTTTAAAAAATAGAGTTAATCTACTTGTCATGTGAGGAATGGGATGATTGGCTCTTGAATTATGGAGTTAATAAATGGATGAAAGCATGGTTGGGTGGTACCAAAATTCCACTATTTTGTGGTTCATATAAAGTCCTTTTGATGTTCAAAAATTGTGAAGGAAAGTTGAAGAAACAAAACTGAACATTTGAAAAGTACTTGAATAAGATAAAAGTTTTGACTAGTACTAAGTAGATTTATGAGCAATGCATCCACTATACATATAAGAACTAATATAAACTACTAAAAGCATTTTCCATGACAATGCTTTTTGTACCACGTAAACATGCTTACACAAAAGAATGTGATGATTGGCTCTTGAATTATGGCTCAAAGCTTATTAAGCCAAGTGAGATTGTCATATATCTCAGAGATTCCATTGGGGTTTCTCTCTCCCATCAAATATTGGTTCTTATGGTTCTACAACAAATTTGAAGACAAAATGATTTAATGGTCCTCCATGCCTCTTACCTTGCCTAGCCTAGCACACTATCATGAAAATGATCATGACCTCTACCACTATTTATGAAAGTTCATTTTTCTATTTTAGTAAATGCTCTTGGTTAATAGTTGAGAAGCTTTTATAACAATTTTTATGGTTGTGGAAGGGTAGAAAGTCTCCCCACTAACTTACTATTATATATTGACTATAGACAAGAAGGATAGTTGGGATAGTCCACAAGCTCTTGTAGACTAAGCCGAAGGCTCAAATTCTACTTGATAAGAAGAATGCAAACATTACAAACATTGACCAATTTACTCTAACACTAGATTGTAAAGACCCTATCAAAGGATACCAATGGACAAGGGTAGACTGGCCTATGTTGTAATCATTTGAAGATTGAAATTCCCTCCTCAGATTCTTGTTCAACCATGGTAAGCCATAATAGTTTACTATTATTGGGTTGCCTTGAACTCAAGGACTAGGCATGCTTCTCTAACGAAGAGCCCCTAGTTCAACCCACATGCCATGACCCTCCCACTAATTGGAAGACAAATTGGCATATCTACTCCATTAGCATGGACTAAGCATGTGGGAATCCTGCTAGGATTTTAATAAACATTGTTGTCATGACATTGTTACAATAGTAGATCACTTTGATCTCGCCGAGATGAAGAGACATTGACTTGACTTAATTATGATCTATAGAATAGATGATTGGCCTATCTCCATGGTTGTTACTTGAATCTTTATGTTATGATTTCACAAGTCCTAGTGGTAAGCATCTTTAGAAGCGCACGAGAAGGAGGAATATAGGGATGTATCTCCTATCATCCCCATGGATATAGAACAAAAGTGGAATAAAAAATGCCTTACGGCTAAGATATGTATTATATGAAAAAGAGAGCTCAAGTTGGTCTAGAAGTTCACTCCTCCCTATAGATTGAATGTGTTCAAGTGGAGGATTTGCCTCTAAAAGTTGCCCCTTCATGCTTAGTTGGCCAACAAGATTCAAGTGAGCCCTTTGTATCCCTTTTGTAAAAGGGCATAGGAAATGAAGAAGCACTTGTTCTAGGATTGCTCACAAGCAACAACTCTTTGGAAGAAACTCAAAAGATGGCTCAAGCATGCCAATTTAAGGGGAGATTTTGAGATGACTTACTTTCTTTGGTGATCGTGGCAATCTTGATGAAGACAACTAGTGACCAATCTTCTTGATTAGCACAGTGGCCCTCAAATTTCTCTCAAGTAGGATGAATGACCTTGCTTCTTGCAGAATTTCTATGAAGATGTCAATCAATTGTCTCAATCTACTTATTGATGACTACTTATCTATATTCAAGTCTCTTATGAAAGAACATTGGACCTGCAAGCTTTTTACTAAGAAACTAGTCATTAAGGTCTATTAGCACATTGCATCCAAATCAATGGCATTATCAAAAGTGTCCGAACAAAGAATGACATCCCAAAAGTTCCAAAATATAAATGCATATAATAGCGAGATTTAGAGCACACATGACCTAGCAAAGGTCATTTCTTTTGCATATATCAAGCTTGGATTGGCTATAATCAATGCTCTTTTGAATAAATTTTAACTTTTCTTTCAGCACAAGAATGAATTATAATGATCTATCTCAAACTCACTCAAACATATCTATTATTGATATTTGTCTTAGAATGTTTGGCTCGAAAAAGTAAGGATCTTGTAACCTAAAGTCTTCAATTTTTCGCAAATCTAGAAATTCCCCCCCACCCAAGAAACACAAAATTGTTCTGGAGCGCACTTACCCTAAAGGATTCTGCACACCGAGGGGTGTGTGTTTCGCATAGATCCAACGGCTAGACCACTTTTATTAAAGCTTATACCAAGGCGCGCTCTATGCCATGCTGGGTAAGTAATTCAGGCACATCCACCCACAATTCCTATTGGAAGGAGTTCATGCGACTTTAATTACAATTCCGGCACATCCGCAATCCCTATTGGAAGGAGGTCATGTGACTTCACGTGATTGGTGTCAGACCTGGCGGAGCCCACCCTGATCTCATGATGATAAATGCAGATAACGCATGACTTCTTTTTAGCTCAAATTCATCAATGTGTGCTCACTGCTCCTTCCTCTTCTTCTTCTTCTTTGTCCTGCCATCACATAGCCGAGCGCGTTCGGTGCTCACTCCAAGAAGCTCTGGTCTCTGCTGAAATTGATACCGCTGCGTATGTACATTTCTGCATCTGCACCTGCACCTGAAGAAGCGGAAGATTCGTCAGGTGCAGGCGGAGGCGCAGAGCTGTAAGCAATGCAAGCCAGTTAATTCATCCAGCGAAGTCGGAGGCACTGAGATGACCTATGAGATGTAGCCAGCGGTTCTTCCGGCATCTCTTAGGTCATCTCAGTGCTTGGGAAACTTTTGCGAATAGAATTTCCCGAACTCTTCCTCAGTTAGAAAGCGGTCACCTCTGCTCTCCGGTGTCTCGCGCGCCCGAATTCCTGACGTGAATGATTCCATTATGCAGTACTGTCGTGGCGTCTGTCTCTGTTCCACTGTGCTGTTGTTGTGCCTCCAGCCGTTCATCGCTGTGCTACTGTTGCCACCGACGTCTCGATGCTATGGCGCTGCCGTGCCCCTGGTGCCACCAACGAGGCTTTCTAACAACCAGACAACCTTGAGCGTTCGTCACCTCGATGACAACGTGTCGTATACCCCCTCGCTCTGAATCTGTGTACTTTTACACAACCATCAAGTTGCATGATCATTAATCTGCTCACACTTGCATGTTTTCATATTCTGCCTGACCGTTTGTTAGCGCGAATCATGGGCGGACGTCCCTCCTCCTGCGGAAGTCCGTCTTGGTGCTGTCGTTCTTGAGGCGGATCGATGACAAAAGGATCGCTCTTGTTGTCAACGTGACGACCTTGGCCGTGTGTGTGTGCGTGTGTCGTTGGCCACACTACATTAATTCTGATGCAAAGAAAGAGATCTTGCTTCCCCACGGGTGCCTATTGAGAGCTAGTTCATAGGTTGTGCCTCCTTCGCGCGTGCACTGTTGTGCGTCTCTCTCTCTCTCTCTCTCTCTCTCTCTCCCCCTCCCCCCCCCCCCCCCCCCCCCCCCCCCCCCCCCCGCCCCCACATAGGTTTTCAAATCTCCTGTAGGCTACTGTACCACGTTGCGATGCAAAGAGAGGAGATCAGAAAAGAAGACAGAAGATATGCATTGCGATGCGATGTAATATTGATCAAATTGTCATTGCAGCATATCCTTTGTTTATTGCGATGCCATGTAATATTGATCAAATTGTCATTGCAGCATATCCTTTGTTTATGGCTTTCTTATTACTAATTGTTGTGTGATAGTTGTTATCATTCAAGGACTTATATAATTATTTAAAGTTTAAAGAGTTGGTATCAATTATCATTCTAGTATATCCTTTGTTTATGGCTTACTCATTGCTAATTTTTGTGTGATAGTTTGTTATCATTCAATGACCTCTTATATAATTTATTAAAGTTTAAAGAGTTAGTATCAATCATCATTCTAGTATGTCCTTCGTTCATGGTTTATATTGCTAATTTTCGTGTGATAGTTTGTTATCATTCAATGACCTTATATAATTGATTAAAGTGTAAAAAGAAAAATGGCTATTTTTGTATCAATTATCATTCTAGTATATCCTCATTTTATGGTATCCTTATTGCTAGCTTTTGTGTATTGATAGTTTTTTATTAAAGTTCAAAAAGAAAAATGGCTGAGACAAATTTTTCTTCTTGTTCTTTGTTTGTTGCAATACCATTATTAGGCTAGGTCAATAGGGAGGGATGATCATCAACATAGACTATGGCATATGCAAGCAAGCATGACTAGGATGATCATTTGTATGCTTTATTTGCAAAAAAGCAAGAACAAGTCATATTGTGATTGCTTTTTAATTCAAATGTTTTTATCATTGTTAGCAATGCACTCTTGGCCATCAAAGTAGTAATGTGATCTAGCAAAAGTGGCAATCGCGTACATGGTGGATGCTAGCTACATCTTGCGAGTATTCCTTGTTCTATCAAGTATTATCTATGATTTTTCATTTAGCTAGGCTTTCTTTTGATATGTTGTGACTTGTATACATGTGATATTAGCATATCACTATGTTGAGTCTGAGCATGTTAAAAGTCTATCATAGAGTTGGTACAATTTGATTACACCTGGCAATACAACCTAGACTTGGATCCAATTACACATGGCAACCACATTGATCTTTCCCACGCATGTAGGTTTGCATATTGTGCATGTGCTCTCAGGGTGGTCTTCCCCACAAGACATCTGTGTATTACTATGGTTTGGGTATGAGTTGTGATGTCCATTAGTATCGTTTTGTGAGAGCATTTCATTCCTTAAAGACAATGATGACTTCCTAGTGGAGAAGTCCACTCCACAACACCCCACAAATAGTGCTTATGTTCTATTTCCAAACCTTTGGATGTGCTTCTTAGTCCTCCAATTGCTCTTATGATGCCCTTAAAGATAGCAAGGTGGTTGTTTGTGTGAGCAAAATTAGTTGTGGTTTTACCCATTCCACCGTATGGTATTGCAATCCATACCTAGATGGTTGTCGAGGCATACATTTAATTTTTTAAGTTTTTTTGGCTCATATGTGGAGGAATCTCATGCTTTCCTTAGGCAATTAGAGATGCCATATAAAGCTAATTTTAGCAAGGTGGTTGTTTGTGTGAGCAAAATTAGTTGTGGTTTTACCCATTCCACCGTATGGTATTGCAATCCATACCTAGATGGTTGTCGAGGCATACATTTAATTTTTTAAGTTTTTTTGGCTCATATGTGGAGGAATCTCATGCTTTCCTTAGGCAATTAGAGATGCCATATAAAGCTAATTTTTCTATGAAAGTGGATCCCCATAAGGTGTCCATATTTGAGTCATCAATGCAAAAACAGGCAATAGCTTGGCTCCTAGTAAAAAATAAATGGGAAACTCTTGACGATGCCAAGGCAGCACTCCACTCACACTTTCATTCATACCAAATCGATGCCCAAAATTTGGAGAGACTCCTAAACCTCAAATAAGATGATGCTACATTCTAGAGCTATATAGCTCAGTTTAAAGTCTTAAGAGGACAAATTTTTCCAAACACATAATCCATTGGTGATTGTTGCTCTTTATATATGGAAGGATTTAACTTGAATACCCATATAGCGACGCTAAGTAGCGATGTTTCTTTTTCGGCATCGCTAATTCTCGAAATATTTTAAGTCAAAAAATGCGTTGGTATTAGCGTTGCTATTTAGCGACGTAAATAGCGACGACTTACTTTGGTAACATTTCGTGGAAACCCGATTGTTCTTTCAAACGCATGCGCGAACTGCAGAAGCAAGGCGAAGGCGGAGAGAAAGAGAAAGGGAGGTGAGCAAGCAAGCAAGTCGCGAGCCGCACGCGAGGAGAGGAGCGTCGCCCCCACGAAGAGGTTGTGGAAGAAGAAGAGAGCACGATGGTATGCCCTGTTTTGGTTTCTTTACAATCTTTGTTTTGCTTTGCAATGTAGGTTAGAAAGTGTTGGTTTTTCTTCGATCTTTGTGTGTTTTGCTTGATTATAATTTTAGAGAGAGTGAGAGAGATAGAGATGTAGAGAAAGAGAAATGAGATGCTTGTTTTGTTTGGATTGTATCTTTTGCAAGATCTTTCTAAACTACATATTTATCCATAATGATATTTCTAGATGTAGAAATACTTCTTTTTTTAGGATCATAAAAGTAAAATGCTTTGGTGATGTTACTATTACTCATGAGAATATATTTGAGAGATTTAGAGTCTAATTTCTTTCTATGAGCATAAGTAATGTTTCAATAAAACTTTCAAACAACTCACTACTAGCGTTTGACCAATAAAGGCTTCAAAAGGAGTTATGCCTTTCAAGGCATAGTGGAAGATCTATTGATTGTTATGAAAATGTATGTGTGTGAGCATAGTTTAGAGCCGACCTCAAAGATAGATAAGTTTAGAGCCGAACTTAAAGAGATAGGTACGAAAATTTAAGAAAAAAGACTTGAAATATATATAGTGGAGTGGTCCCAATATACGATATAGAATTGTTATTAAATTATTATTCCATTACATCGCAGTCAAGATGTTTAGCACTCACGACCAACATGGTGGGGATCGTGAGGCTTGGCTCAATCAACGTGTCCCCTGTCCATGCACGCAATGCAAATTGACCATTCGTCGGAAACGTCGTTTTTCCATAGAGCATGTGCACCGGTATGGAGAGTTTCAAGTTGAGATAATCGACCAAGCAGTCTTGAATTACGAGATTGCGGTAAGTTCTCTCTCATTACTATATGACATGTAATTGATTTAAGTATAACAGTTTGGGGTTGTCTTGGAAGTTAGCTCTTTAACATCCTTTACAGGGTCAAGGCCATGTCGATATATTGCAGTCCGCAGATCTCTTGCGTCCAGTAAGACGGGTTCATCCGCGCTCTATACAAATGCCGTCTGAGATAACTAACTATCTCATAGAAGGTGATAACTCTCAACCCCCTTCTATGGGTGAGAATAGTGGAGACATAGACGATCCTCCATTTAGCTAGGCTTTCTTTTGATATGTTGTGACTTGTATACATGTGATATTAGCATATCACTATGTTGGGTCTGAGCACGTTAAAACTCTATCATAGAGTTGCTACAATTGGATTACACCTGGCAATACAACCTAGACTTGGATCCAATTACACATGGCAACCACATTGATCTTTCCCACACATGTAGGTTTGCATATTGTGCATGTGCTCTCAGGGTGGTCTTCCCCACAAGACATCTGTGTATTACTATGGTTTGGGTATGAGTTGTGATGTCCATTAGTATCGTTTTGTGAGAGCATTTCATTCCTTAAAGACAATGATGACTTCCTAGTGGAGAAGTCCACTCCACAACACCCCACAAACAGTGCTTGTGTTCTATTTCCAAACCTTTGGATGTGCTTCTTGGTCCTCCAATTGCTCTTATGATGCCCTTAAAGATAGCAAGGTGATTGTTTGTGTTAGCAAAATTAGTTGTGGTTTTACCCATTTCACCTTATGGTATTGCAATCCATACGTAGATGGTTGTCGAGGCATACATTTAATTTTTGAAGTTTTTTGGCTCATATGTGGAGGAACCTCATGCTTTCCTTAGGCAATTAGAGATGCCATATAAAGCTAATTTTTCTATGCAAGTGGATCCCCATAAGGTGTCCATATTTGAGTCATCAATGCAAAAACACGTAGTAGCTGGGCTCCTAGCAAAAAATAAATGGGAAACTTTTGACGATGCCAAGGCAGCACTCCACTCACACTTTCATTCATACCAAATCGATGCCCAAAATTTGGAGAGACTCCTAAACCTCAAATAAGATGATGCTACATTCTAGAGCTATATAGCTCAGTTTAAAGTCTTAAGAGGACAAAATTTCCCAAACACATAATCCATTGGTGATTGTTGCTCCTTATATATGGAAGGATTTAACTTGAATACCCATATAGTGACGCTAAGTAGCGACATTTTTTTTTTCAGTGTCGCTATTTACGTCGCTAATCCTCGAAATATTTTAAGTCAAAAAATGCGTCGGTATTAGCATCGCTAAAAACGTTTCTATTTAGCGACGTAAATAGCGACATAAATAGCGAGGCTAATAGCGACGACTTACTCTAGTAACATTTCGCGGAAACCCGAATGTTTCTTTCAAATGAACGTGTGAACTGCAGAAGCAAGGCGAAGGCGGAGAGAAAGAGAAAGAGAAAGGGAGGTGAGCAAGGAAGCAAGCCACGAGCCGTACGCGAGGAGAGGACTGTCGCCCGCACGAAGAGGGTTGTGGAAGAAGAAGAGAGCACGACGGTATGCCCTGTTTTGGTTTCTTTACAATCTTTGTTTTGCTTTGTAATGTAGGTTAGAAAGTGTTGGTTTCTCTTCGATCTTTGTGTTGCATTGCAATGTAGGTTAGGAAGTGTTGAAAGAGAGAGAAATGGAAGCGATTGTTTTCAAAAATTTTCTTGTGTTGGTTTTTATTCTTTGCAATGTAGGTTAGAAAGTGTTGGTTTTTCTTCAATCTTTGTGTCGCTTTAATTTGCAATGTAGGTTAGGAAGTGTTGAAAGAGAGAAATGGAAGAGAGTGTTTTTGTATTTTTTCTTGTGTTGGTTTTCTTCAATCTTTGCAATGTATATAGGGTAGGAAGTGTTGAAAGAAAGAGAAATGGAAAGGAGTGTGAAGGGGGATACTTGTTTTGCTTGATTATAATTTTAGAGAGAGAGTGAGAGAGATAGAGATGTAGAGAAAGAGAAATGAGATGCTTGTTTTGTTTGGATTGTATCTTTTGCAAGATCTTTCTAAAGTACATATTCATCCACAATGATATTTCTAGATGTAGAAATACTTCTTTTTTTAGGATCATAAAAGTAAAATGCTTTGGTGATGTTACTATTACTCATGAGAATACGTTTGAGAGATTTAGAGTCTAATTTCTTTCTATGAGCATAAGTAATGCTTCCAAAAACTTTCAAACAACTCATTTCTAGCGTTTGACCAATAAAGGCTTCATAAGGAGTTGTGTCTTTCAAGGCATAGTGGAAGATCTATTAATTGTTATAAAAATGTATGTGTATGAGCATAGTTTAGAGCCGACCTCAAAGATAGATAAGTTTACAGCCGAACTCAAAGAGATAGGTACGAAAATTTAAGAAAAAAGACCTGAAATATATATAGTGGAGTGGTCCCAATATACAATATAGAATCGTTATTAAATTATCATTCCATTACATCGCAGTCAAGATGCCTAGCACTCACGACCAACACGGTGGGGATCGTGAGGCTTGGCTCAATCAACGTGTCCCCTGTCCATGCACGCAATGCAAATTGGCCATTCGTCTGAAACGTCGTTTGTCCATAGAGCATGTGCAACGATATGGAGAGTTTCAAGTTGAGATAATCGACCAAGCAGTCTTGAATTACAAGATTGCGGTAAGTTCTCTCTCATTACTATATGACATGTAATTGATTTAAGTATAACAGTTTGGGATTATCTTAGAAGTTAGCTCCTTAACGTCCTTTACAGGGTCAGGGCCATGTTGATATATTGCAGTCCGTAGATCTCTTGCATCCAATAAGACGGGTTCGTCCGCGCTCTATACAAATGCCATCCGAGATAACTAACTATCTCATAGAAGGTGATAACTCTCAATCCCCTTCTATGGGTGAGAATGCTGGAGACATGGATGATCCTCCTGCTTTTTTGGAGCCCGAGTTAGAGGACATGATCGAATCATTTCTTCCGACGGACTCGGAATCCCAAGATTCTTTAATTGCGGAGGCTGTCATTCCATTGTTTGATGGGAGTCGGGTATCATGTTTGAAGACACTTCTTGCATTGTTGAGCATACAAACAAAGTATGGATGGAGCGATGCGAGTGTGACAAAGCTATTCAGGTATATTATGATGTGTATGATTCTTTATTGAAAGCCATTAAAATGTGCTATGTAGTACTCTAATAACGTGCTTCATTGCAATTTGTAGAACGTTGAAATCTTACATTTTTCCTACCCAAAACACGATGCCTGAGTCTCGTGATGATGCAAGACAAGTGCTGCGAAAGGTAGGCATGGATTATAATTGCATTCATGCTTGCTCCAATGATTGTGTTCTCTTCCGGGGAGAGTTTGAATTATTGGCCACATGTCTTAGTGGGAAACGGAATGGAGAAAAAGATGGACGCATCCATGGAGTCCAAGGTGAACTGATTTTGTATGCTGCATAGCGCTAGGATGGAGAAGTGGTTGCAACGGTATGAGGATGCTCAAGTTGAGCGAGAGTCTGCAAGATTTGACTTTCGATGGAGTACGTGGCAATGGCCCATTTGATATCCAAAGGGCTTAGAGGAGATGCCTCTACTCATGTCCACTAGATGGCTACATGAGGCCCTAACCAAAGCATCTCAAGATAGGGAAACAGTTACTGAGAAGAGTGGGACTTCTCACGTGGATGCAATCCCAAGGTATGAAATCCCAAGAAATTACAATCTATACTGCAAATCGCAACTAATATACTTGTTCTTCTCCTAGTATAAGGTCCATAGTGCAGCATGGTCACGTGGATGACATTTCAGAGTAGAGCATATCGACAAGTTACGCTCGACAATGGACTGTGGAGTGATGGCAATGTTTAAGCAGGAAAGCCGACGACGTGCCAGATATCCAAACCGTGTAGTGGTAGAGATGGAGTATTTCGGATGTTTACAGAGTATCGTTGCAGTGGACTATTGAAGTTTCTCCGTGACCATATTTGATATGCAATGGTTCAAGGTTACTCTCAAAGGAGCAGGTGCAACTATTCGATGAGGGCCAAGTGGCTTTGTTGAGATTGACTCAACGAAGAATTGGACCGATTTAAGTGATACATTTATTTTGCCAAATCACTGTGAGCAGGTAAGAGTCCCTAATACTTGACGCACTTTAGCAATCTCAAAGTGGACTTTTATACTAATCGTAATATGTATCATGTCGTCTTTTTCCCTAATCCGCAACAACCTCAATGGTGGTATGTCATTTCCATGACATCTAGGAGTATCCTCGTGTTTGCCAGAGCCCTCGTACCAATCGTAGAAGAGACACCTTTAATAGCACCAATGATAGAAGGCATACAAGAAAGTAGGATGAACCGCGTGGAGGACCAAGACATCTCACCTATGAAGATAGAGGAGATAGAGGATGGGCTTTTTGAAAATGAAGTAGAGTCCTCATTTTGTGGAGAATTTTGTATAGATCTCTCGGTGTATATTGAGCTATGTCAAGATGAGATCAAAACGTTCCTCCCACTACAGCAATGTCACTTTTTGCAAATCAGTTAGGACAGTTTGTATGTTTTTGGAGTATGGTGTTTTGTATTATCTAATTATTATTATTATTTTAAAATGAAGTCTTGTAAATTAAGTCTTAGTTTTATTATGTCTTGCAATTCATTATCTAATATTATTATTTTTCCTTATATGTGCAAGTTTAGGATTTGGACACGGACGGCAGGATGAGTCGCGATTTTATATATGCTGAAAACTGATATGCATAGTTGTCTCAATAATGTATCAGTGCAGTCCCTGGACATGTTTCATGAAATTTTAGATTTTGTGTCACAGATAGAGTCAGAGGCTGAGGTGACTCAACAAAAAGTGTTGAGAGCTGAAGAAATTCAGCAAACAGAGTTTCCGACTCATTATGATCAGCCTACAAAGACACAGAGGGCTGAAAACTTTCAGGCAACAAAGTTTGCTGCTGAAATATTTCAGTATCCAGAGTTTAGGGCTGTTCCTATGCAGTCCATAGAGCACAGGGATTAGTCAAAGGGCAGAATTGCTGATTTACAGCACACTTATATTCCCCCTCCAGTATTTTCCTTTATCAATCTAATCCCCGGGTCATTTTACCCCTTCTCTTCCAACCTCAGGGTGCTCCTCAAATTCCTATCTTTACTCATTGTTCTTTCATTGAAGATCATGTCATTTCCCCTCCTTATTCTTGTCCTTCCCCATCTACAATGTTTCTCTCCATTTTCCCATTCCACCTCAGCACGATCGGTAGACTCTAGACGGGGTTTGATGCTTCGGTCTCCAGTAGATGTAGTCGCAGGTCTCGCTTTGCTTTAGAGTCACGTAGTCGAGGAGGAGGCAGCTCCTGTTGTGGGGATACAGATGTAGTCTGTAGGTCTCGCTTTGCTTTAGAGTCACGTAGTCGAGGAGGAGGCAGCTCCTGTTGTGGGGATACAGATGTAGTCTCTCCTACTCGCACTGCCACGAGGGAGTCGACATCGTCTTTCACTGGTGGTGGCAGACAGACGTCTATTGCTCCCACTCCTTCACGCACTCCACCGATCACTTCTAGGGCCGACAAGAAGTACACGAAACCCACTCCTTCATGTATGTATTTTCGCATCCTTTTTCGCAGTAGCACTTATCAATTCAAGTTGTGTTTGACACATTTATATTAATGTCATGAAAGTATCCATTTGTAAAGTCTTGCAAGTTACTCGTATCTCATAGATAAGGCCACTGGCCATTTATACATGAATGATGAGGGAAAATCTGTCATCTCTAGGATGCATGAGTTGTGCCAAAAGTATTTTGGCACAACATTACAGACAAGTGGAAGGAGATCCCAGATGCCAGCAAGGAGGACATAATCGATACATTGTATCGAGAGTTCTCTCAGCTCTCTAGCAATGATAGATTTTCGAGAGGGTGGATAATGACGCGTATGCGTGACTCAGTCGCATAGGCGGTCTGATGCATGCAAAGCAGCCAAGCAGGGCAAATCGAAGCCGGAGTGGTTGGATATAGAGGATTGGAGTAATCTATAGGATGAGGCAACATCCACTCCAGACAAGTGGAAGCAGCAGAAGGACGCAACAAAGGCGCGCTTGAACGTAGGATCAGTGCATAACCTTGGTAGCGGCAGCCACGCAACATTCCTGGCAGATTTCGTAAGTATTAATAGGTTACAATACTCTAATTTAATGACATCCATGTTGATGTATGTATTTCAAACATGAATCTCAAGTACGTTGTTTTTCAATGTTTGTGTGCCACATCAAGGTTTTATGAATCGCAACCCGACTGCACTAGAGGTGACATACGGGGAGAAGCATGGATTGAGTGCCCTGATCGAGAAGCTCTATGCTCGCGGAGGACCGGTAAGTAGTAATAAATATCATTCCTAATTTGAGAAATCTGTCATTATTTGTCAGTTTGTATTTGGTACTCACAATTATATATGTATTTGCTGTCACACAGGCTCCCTTCAGTATGGCACCACAACGAGAGGAGTTTTTTGATGTGGATGAGTCGTAGAGAGCAGATTAAGCTACATAGGATTACTCCCCATCTTGTATCATGTAAGGACTTATTGCTTCTATCCTCCATATGTAATAGCTAAGTGTATATGATTCAGACTTCTATGTTGTAGCATGATTCCATATACACATCTCCATGTTATTCACCACACATTGATGTACAGGTGTATACATATTTACTTTGTCGCAGTAGCACTTCTCAATTTAAGTTCTGTTATTTTCTTTATCAATGCATTGTACATTTGTGTTAATTAATGTCATGAAAGTACTTGTTTGCAAAGTCTTATCATTATTTGGGACTGATTGTCTAACTTCTTTTACAGCAGGAATTGTCTCTTAGCCCTGTGTGGCTCTAACTGTGGCAAGGCTGCATTTGCAGCACTGCCACAATTTTTTTTTTCCTGCAATCGTCGGTATTAGCGTCGCAAAATAATTCTACAATCGTCGGTATTAGCGTTGGAAATTCCTCTGTAACCGTCACTATTTTCGTTGCTAATTTTGTCGTATTAGCATCGCTATTTAGTGATGCTAATACCGACAAAATTAGCGATGAAAATAGCGCGGCAAATAGCGACTGTTTTGTAGCGACGCTAATAGCGACGACGGGGATATTTTTCATATATAAAGAAAACGTCGTTATAGCATGTATATCTTGTAGTGAATGTGATATGATGGGGCATGGCAAGACATGAGAGGAGTGTAGTCTATCAACTAAAATGCCCTCGGTCCATCTACAATAGTGGTGTTGGTAGTTACTTACACAAAACAAGATTATATGTCTCCTAGCATGGGTCATTAGGGATGAGGAAGGAATCAAGGAGACAAAGGAGGATTTTTCCATACGGGGTGCACCTAAAATAGATAATCTATATAATGTGCATTCAAACAGTATTAAGAAATATCCTTTGTTTACATGCTATAAGGCCATAAAATAACCCCTTTTACTTTACTAAACTTATGCATTTTTTTAATTTGTAATTAAAAAACCCCTTTTTAAATACAAACTTGTAAATTTTACTTAAAAAAATACCATTTCTTTTGAACTCACATGGTATCTTAGATGTTCTATAACTTGCATCCCCTAGGATATTGTCGCCCCTCAAATATACAATGTATCTTTTGTATGCAAGAAGCACATTCTAGATTGGAGTGTGTAGAATTCCAACAATGTGATGATTAGAAGTGGCAAAGTCATGATCAGAATCTCTTACCATCTACAATATAATGGAAATCAAAGAGCAAAGAGGTCTACAAGAATTTCGTGGGTAGAACATGAGAAAATCTACCACCAGGTCATTGAGTGGATGATAAAGAAACCAATAGTGATGAGGGATCCACACCCAATTGTTGTACCAAATTCAAGGCCTGTAAGAGCAAAAGGAACCAAAGAAAAACTTACAATGAGGAAAAATCCATAGTTAACTTCTGCTTTGCAATCAACACATGTGATAGCGAAATGAACCACAAGGACATCAGCCATGCTACAAAATCTGTAGCCATGCCACAAGGAACCAATCCCACGAGGATAATTCTCACATTGCATTATTAAGGTAATCTCTGTTTGGTTCAAAGTTCGAGTGATTGAGAATATCTTGCTTGTTGATAGTGGCTCAAGATTGACCATCATCATAGTGGCTACTTGCTAGCATTTCAAGTTGAATTGTGAATCAGCTTTCTTTTTTATCCACATGGCTAATCAGCAAAGAGTGTAGTCTCTTGGGATTATCCACTTAGTCCTAATGGAAGTGGTAAGTATCCCATTCCTAATTTCTTTAATCGTGATGAATATGGAGCATGCAAGTGAAGATTACTACCTTTTGCTCTCAGACAAGTGCCTTTGCTACAAAAGAAGGTGTTCTATTTGACCATATTATTTCAAGAAATGGCATTATTGTTGACCCCCACAAGGTGGTTGTCATTATGCAAGAATAAATTTTAGATTCCCTATCCATTGTACTATAGTTTTTTGAACAAGTTTGCTAGCATAG
Source organism: Lygodium microphyllum (assembly GCF_053477565.2). NCBI lineage: Eukaryota > Viridiplantae > Streptophyta > Polypodiopsida > Schizaeales > Lygodiaceae > Lygodium > Lygodium microphyllum. The sequence goes on along the minus strand of NC_141146.1, from coordinate 106,450,870 downwards.
ATAGCAATTATGGTTCCTAACCCTTGCAGCTATCCCTTTGAACAAGTTTGTCCACATTTCTAAATCATCCTTCACGTGGAATGAGATTATGAATTTGGCCTTTTGACATCTTGTCTCTTACTTTCTAATGTCCTAATCTTGGTCTCTCTCAATTGGACAAAACAATTTTTTGTCTTTGTGGATGCATCTTATATTGGAATTAGTAGTGTCATCATATGACACTAATGGATGGTTCTAGCCCATTTTCTATGCTAACATATGGCTCTTTTCTACTAAGAAAAATTATTTTATCATTGAATAAGAATTCTTGGGAGTATTCTTGCTTGGCTATTCATTTTTCTTTCATGTGGACCATTATGCTCTAGTCTACTTGGAATATTATAGGTTTCCTGGCTACATGGATCTTAGTGCTACAAGAGTTTGATTTCAAGGTGATGCATAGATGGGGATCTCAGCATGTCATTGCAAATTTTCTACCCTATCTAGATTTCAGAGAATCCCCTTTCAAAAGTCAAGGATGACTTGATGCTCAATTGTTTTTTGCAACATAGCTAGTAGTCCAAAACTCAATTCACCTAATCTACATTCGACTTTGTATAAGTAAATGTTAGTGTTTTTGGACTTAATACAAGTCTAGAACCACACTTCTATGGCCAATGCAAAAAAATTGCTCTTTGAAGCTAGCGTTTTGAGTTCAACTTTATCATCAAACCTTATCCTAAGCGATAAGTGTGTGGTTCTACCCATAGAACAAGATGTTGTGGTCAAAGAAGCTTATTAAGGCATTGTGGGAGGTCACTTAGTTGATGTTACTATTAAAAAAAATCACCAAATTTTGGACTATGGTGGCTACCATGCACGGAGATATTTGCAAGCTTGTAAAAAAGTGTGATTCTTACCATTGACTTGGTCAATCTCTTTTCTAGGATTGATTACCTATTTACCCAATCTTACTGTTGGAGATATTTCAAAAATGGGGACTAAATTGTGTGCATCCTATCAAACGAGTGATATATTATATAAAAATAGGTATATCTTCACTGTAAAATTGATTATTATATAAAATGGGTAGAAGCTTGGGTACTCCCAAGAAATTTAGCCTAACTTCTGGTTAAGTGTCTATTCAAGGATATCATATCATAATAATCATCCAATACAATAGAATAATACACAATAATCCTCTCTTGGTTGTGAGTAAACCACTCAAGGGGTATAGCTAATCCAAAGAGACACTAGATATTAAAGTGACCTTTCAAGACTCACTACTGTCACTATCACTTTAGTATTCACTTCAAGTCCTCATCAATTACATATTCACTTCTTCGAACTCTTTTGAGCTTACACTATAAGGATACAGAGGCATAGCGATGGTGTTTTCCGACACAAATTAGCGGCGTTGCTATTAGCAATGGTACTCAAATGAAAAAAACACGGGCCAAAACCGAAGCGCGTTATTTTGCACGAACAAACAAAAGAGAGAGCGAAAGGAATAGCAAACTCCATCTTGCATTTGAGAGGGAGAGGGAGAGAAAGAGAGAAAGAGGGAGAAGAAAAGCTCCTCATTGCCACCACCACCATTTGTGAAGAAGAGGAGGAAGTGTCGGAGGGCGAAGAGGAGCCACCGTCACGAAGAGGAGCTGCCGAATCCATCCTTGGGCCTTTGCGGTGAGTGCATTGTTCTCTCTTGCTTTGTTTTTGTTTTTTCTCCTTTTCTTTTACTTGTTTTTGTTAAAAATAATGTATATTGAGAGAGAAAGAGAGGAAATGAGAGAGGGAGAGGAAGAGAGAAAAGCAAAGAATGAAGGAGAGAGGGAGAAAACATTAAATATAATAGGGAAAGAGAGAAAGAGAGGGAGAGGGAAGAAGGGATGGAGAGAGAGAGGGAGGGAGAGGTTATGTTTATTGTTGTTTTATTCATTTTTTTTCTTGTTTATTGTTGTGGTAGTCGTAGTGGTAGCGGTAGTGGTAGTTGTTTAATTTCTTATTTTCTTATTTGTTGTTGTTGTGATAGTCTTAGTAGTAGTGGTAGTGGTAGTGGTAGTGGTAGTGGTATTTTTCATTCTTTCTTGTTGGTGCGTGTGTGTGGTGTGTGTGTGTGTGTGTAGTTTTCTTCTTTTTGTGATTTTTGTCGTTGTAGTCATGATTATAGTAGTAGTACTAGTAGTAGTTTTCTTATTTGTTTTTTTTGTTGTAGTAGTAGTAGTTTTTTTTCTTCTCTTGTTTATTATTGTTTAGTTTTTTTGTTTGTTGTTTTTTCTTCCCTTCTTTTCTTGTTTATTGTAGTGGTAGTGGTAGTGGTTTGTTGTTGTGGTAGTCATAGTCCTTGCCGTAGTCGTGGTTGTAGTAGTAGTAGTAGTAGTAGTTTTCTTGTTTGTTGTTATTGTTGTTTTTGTAGTAGTAGTATTATTGTAGTAGTAGTAGTAGTAATAGTTTTTTTCTTTTCTTGTTTATTTTTGTTTAGTTTTCTTGTTTGTTGTTGTATTTATAGTAGTAGTAGTAATAGTAGTAGTTTCTTCTTTTATTGTTTGTAGTAGTAGTAGTAGTAGTAGTAGTAGTTGTTGTTGTTGTTGTTGTTGTTGCTTTTTTTTCTTTTCTTGTTTATTGTAGTGGTAGTGGTAGTGGTAATGGTAGTATTAGAGAGAGAGATGTTTTGTTAAAGGAAATGAGAGAGGGAGAGGAAGAAAAAGAAAGAAGGAACAAGAGAGAGGGAATAAACATACAACATAAAAAACACTACAAGGATATCAAGCTATAGCGACGCCGATTAGCGACAACAAATACCGGCATCGCTAAATAGCGACGATACCCAGAGAAAAAAAACGCGAGCCGAAACCCAAGCGTGTTTCATTTCGCGCATTCACGAAAGTTTTCGAGAGGAAGAGCGAGAGAGAGAGAGCGACTGTTTGGCTGAGAGGAATACAAAGAGAGAAAGAAGACTTCTCATTACCACCGCCACTGCTGCCATCATTCGCAAAGAAGAGGAGGTGTACGGAGGGCGAAGAGGAGCCGCCAAACCCTTCTTTGAGTCTTTACGGTGAGTGCATTCTCTCTCTCTTTTACTTGTTTTTTGTATAATTTGTGTATATTGAGAGTGGGAGAGGAAATGAGAGAGAGAGAGAGGGAGAGGGAGAGGGAGGGAGAGGGAGGGTGTAACGTGTCCACTAGCATCATCTAGGACACGTCTTAGCAGTCCATCGGAAAGGATGTCTAGAAAGCTCCGCTCGGCACTTCCATGAAATGTTACGGGATTTGCGATCTAGGGCTTCCCGCGTCTGCCATGTAGCGGAAGTATTCTGGCCGTTCCCACTTAGGATCGACCGGAATTAGGGTTTTCGTGATTAGTCATTACCTAACAGCAACTAGCGTCGGACCTAAGCAAACTACTTTACGCAGAAATGCCAGGTCTAAAGTAGATTCACGCTGCACTTGGTTCAAGGAGAATGGGAAACGAGAGGGATGCAAAGCTCAAAACTCTCTACCATAAGGCATAGTCCCATTGCGTTCCCCTAAAATAACGTAAATCGGGTAAGACATAACTCTAGGTCATTGCTTTCGTTGTTCGTGTCCTTTGACAATCATCCCACTATTCTTCGAGATTTGAGAAAAGTTCTCGGCCAACCGGGACCACCCAACCGTAGGACGGACCCATGGCCCATCCTCCGCACTTTTCTCGGTTTGTTTTCGTTAGGTAATTATCTAACACATTAATTGGACATGTAACAATAAGCTTCTTTAATTAAACCGTTAAGCACTAGTTCCTTCATGTAATCTTATCACGTGACATAGAAAAACAATATCAGACAAGTTCTTTGTTAACACATCATCATATTTATCTTTGAAATACAAGGAGTTCCGCCCGTAGGCTTGTCCATAATTTGCCCGAAGGCTATCCAGTAATCCAGAGGGATCACTATTCCAAGCTTCCGTCCGTAGACTAGTATGCGGGCCTCGAGATCCAATCCCGAGTCACGTTAGCCTCTTGTGCAAGACCCGGAAGGCGAGGGATTTACGGCCAGAGCCCCCCTGGCACCCAAGCGTCCTCCTGCTCCAAGTAGAGCTCAACGGAGAGACCTCTCGCGGTGGGTTCGGTCCACGTTCCCGGCGCGGTCAACAACCCCCTTGGTTAGGGTCAGGCAAGTAGTCGGGGGTAATTAAAACTGCCTCTCCCTTCAGGTCTTCAACCTGAAGTATAGATATTCATTTAATTTGTAATTCGTAAATCAAACAGTGTTCTAAAATCTCTATCAAGCACAAACATTTCCATTAACCGATCTTGCTGTTGGCAAAATGCTAAGGAATGATTCTTTCCTTTCGAATGCATCAGCACTCGTTCCAGGGTGTCTTGCAACTTGGCAAGATCCCTTATATTTTGGGTTAGGGCGTACCCTATTAACCCAACTTGGTCAACCCTAAAGTTCATTGGATACTTTAGTTTTCGATTTTTAACCTTTCTTACTTAGAAGGATATCAAAGAATACATCCTTTTGCAAGATAACTTGCGTAAGGATTCGCCATCCTTGTTGAGGGTATTCAATCACAAGACCATATGACTTCGTACTTGCTGCGCAAGTCCTACATCGTAATATACAATGAACCAATCCCTTTTAGTTTCTTTAAGCTGACGTTTGTCAGACCTAGGGTCTCTTTTTAAGAACCTCAAGGACAAACCCTAGTTCTTTTACATTTACGATTTATTGACCTTACAATCAGGGAAGGTATGCAAGTATTTAAGGTATAAACGTTTCTTGGATTTCTAAATCATTCCCAAGCATATTTCGCAGCATAGGTATTTCTAAGTTTATATTAATTCAGTTAACTTTTAGAAGGTAATATCGAGATCACCTCGGCACGATTTGTTATCTATGTGACAATTGATTTTTCAGTCCTAAACTTTATTGCTTTGAGGTTAGGTAAATTCAATTAAACTTCATTTTTCCTTACGAACAAAACTCATGCAAAATAAACAATCTTTTCCTTGCTAAGATATGCAGTTAGCAATGATAACTTCCTAGAGTTAAGCAACGTAAGAAACCTTTCATGAATTTCACCTTCTATGATGATTCGTTGCAAAAAAGAATAAGGGTTAATGGTGCAAGATGCAGTTTTTATTCCTTCAAGATTTAACTGGAATATACTACTTTAGTGGGTAAAATAATATTGCTCATAATTTGTTTCAGTGCATAAGGCTATTTGAAGGAAAACTATGTTTTATAGTTTATCCATTTTGCATGTTCAACTAAACTAAATTCTTTCATCGTAAATAACTAGGACAAAATATATATTATCCCTAACAATTCATCTTGCATGATTGAATTAAAACCGATATAAAACCAAGAAGGAAAAAACCTGGTTTTGGGGTGAGATATCCACATGGATACCGGGAGATGACCCTCCCGCAGCTACTCCTTGGACTTTCTTAGGCGGCATCATAGTTGTAATCCTTCGAATGTGAAAGCAGCTTTACACTCCTTTTCAGAATTCCACTGTTGCTTCAATACTCTTCTTTTTTGTGGAACTTGCGAGGGAATGGGTGCTTAAATCTTGGGTGGGGGTATAAACCCACTTGGAGAAGGCTTGTGGAAGCCCACAAGGAAGGATTAAGGGCTTGCAATATGAAAAGAACTTATAGGACCCTAAGGTATTTCATGGGGAAAGACCACGGGGAGGATTTTTAAATCGTGGGGAGGGTGGAAAATAGGTTATAAAACCTTTCAAGAGGAAGGCTTATTAAAACCACGGAGGGCCTTAATGGTTTTTGAGGTCAAGGGGTGTGGGGGTTTAATGGGGGATGCTAGGGAAAAGGGTTAAATTGCTGGGGGAAAAAACCGCTTGTGAAGGATCCAGAGTGGGGGGAAAGGGGGCTTATGGAAGCCCCCTTAGAAGCATATAAGAAGCTTCTTGGAAGCTTCTGGGGCATTTACAGACTAGGTGGAAGAGAGGAGATGATCGTTACGTGGAGGGGAAAAAGGATGATGCCCACATGGGCAGACGGTGAGGAACTTGATGGCAGCAAGAGGTGGAATGCTAATTGGCGTGTCACTGGCGTCTGGAGGCTGGATGGTGGCTTTGGCGATGGCAGCGGCATTCCATCAGTTGTGGCTCCACTAATATGGCGGCAGCTGCTCAATTTGGCAGTTGGGTGGTGGCGTTTCATCACCCTCCTTCTTCACAGGCTACAGCCGGCGCAGCATGACGAACCTTCACTTCACCTCCCTCACGATACGGCAGCCTGTACTTCCTCCTCACGACTCTCCCTCATATCGTTAGCCTGTAGCCCTCCCTCATTTATATAGGGGAGGGGAGGGAATCCTCCCCCTCCTATGTGTCATTCTGCATGCCCGTGGAGCCGAGCAAGCTCCAGCGAGGAGGTTGCTGGCTCCTCTATCGCCTTCCCTCCTTCCAGCACGACACATCGCTGAAGGAAAAAAAATAATATAATATCTAAAATATTACAGAGGGGGAGGAAATGAGAGAGGGAGAGGGCGGGAGAGTGCATTCTCTCTCTCTTTTACTTGTTTTTTGTATAATTTGTATATATTAAGAGAGGGAGAGGAAATGAGAGAAAGAGAGGGCGAGGGAGAGGGAGGGAGAGGAAATGAGAAAAAGAGAGGGAGAGGGAGAGGGAGGGGGAGGAAATGAGAGATGGAGAGGGAGGGGGAGAGGGAGAGGGAGAGAGAGAGGAAGAGGAAGGAAATGAGAGAGGGAGAGGGAGAGAGAGAGAGAGAGAAAGAGAGGGAGAGGGAGAGGAGGAGGAAATGGGAAAGGAAGAGGGAGAGGAAATGAGAGAGGGAGGGAGACATTAAACATAATAGGAAAATGAGAGAGGGAGAGGGAGAGGGAGAGGGAGAAGGACATTAAACATAATAGGGAAATGAGAGAGGGAGAGGGAGGGAGAAGAAATGAGAGAGGGAGAGAAAGAGAGCAAAAGGAAATGAGGGAGAGGAGAGAAAAAAAAAAAGAGAGAATGAGAGGAGAGAAAAACATAGAAAAGATGTTAAACATAATAGGGAAAGAGAGAAAGAGAGGGTGAGGGTGAGGGTGAGGAAGGGAGAGGAATAGAGAAAAGGAAATGAGAGAGGGAGAGGAGAGACAAAAAAATGAGAGAGAAAAAGAGAGAAAAATCATTAAACCTAATAGAGAAAGAGAGAAAGAGAGGGTGAGGGTGAGGGAGGGAGAGGAAATGAGAGAGGGAAAGGAGAGAAAAAAATGAGAGAGGGAGAGGAGAGAGAAAAAGAGAGAAAAATCATTAAACCTAATAGGAAAAGAGAGAACGAGAGGGTGAGGGTGAGGGAGGGAGAGGAAATGAGAGAGGGAAAGAAAGAGAGAAAAGGAAATATGACCTTACAATAAGCTCATCCTAGGCTCATAGGGGTTAGGTCGATCCTCAACAAACCTAAGGGATATATGGCTAGAGAACCCTAGCACACTTGTGCCTCCTAGCATAATGTTCTTCGTGCAAAGAGACCTCTCATACATGGAGCTTGTCCTAGCCTCCACCACGCAAGTATACAATGAAGGCAATCAGCCTATCAGTTAGCAAAACATTCATTTTTCATAATGTAAATCCAAAACTAACTTTGGATATTCCATAAAAATCAATCTCTTCTTAAAAAGACAAATACAAAAAACCAAAACAGTATCATTCATATGCTTCGCAAAACTAAAACAACATCACCACAAGATCTCTTAGGAAACTCATCTTCAACTATCAATTTTAATTAAAAAATATAATATAAAATCACTTGCAAGGAAGGACACTCTTTTATCATTAACCCTATTTCTTCCTTAGAATAGTCTTAAGAACAATTTTTTTCTCTAGCAAGCATATATTAGAGCATAGTAACTATTTTAAGGTTTATTCCATGAGTAGTAGTAGTATATATGCAACCATCAAGCTAGAGATCATGCTTTGGTATCTGTGGAGATCCCAATCTCATGCCCTCATTGTTAGAATATCAAGCTCATACTATTCTCCTATTAGTATGTATGATCAACATTAACCTTGTCCAACTATATCAGCAAGTGTGGAACATTAAATAAGTCGGTGGTCATAGACCCAATGTGAATGGTCCTACGGACCTTAGTATTATTGTATACACTTACTCTATGTGTGTGGTTATGAGATAATGAATGAATGGAAGAAGGAGAGAGCATGTTTGCTCTTCACTCTGTCTCTGCCTCTCTCAATCTTAACATGGTATCAGAGCCATGCTAGGCGGGCTCTCTAGAGTAGGAGGAAGTCAAGAAGACTTGCAGGAGTTGAAGATCAGGCTTTCTCAAAGACCAAATAGGCTGCCATTGTTTCTCCAAGGTATGCATTTGTTCATGTGAGGTTCTATGCTTCATGGCAGTGGTTAAGACTTGTTTGGGACACTTTGGGAGCATCATTGAGCACATTTGAGTGCTTGAAATTCATTATTACCTTCACCATGTGCTGTTGGAAGAGCTTGATAGGCTATGTGAACTGTGCCTGTTTACAGTTTGAATGCATTTGCTGTACTCCATGCTAATACCTGGTCATACATTGATCTATGGCTTATAAACAAGCCTTGGCAAGGTTGCTAAAGACTTGTGGCATGCTAATGCTTGACTGGGAATGAGATATGATTTGTGAGAGTTGATTGCAGATCTGAAATCTGTCCAAAACTACTGTAGACAACGAATATTCAGCAGGTACATTACTTTGGAAAGAGCCTTGAGCTCATAGAGATACCCAAAAAGGGTCTAGTGAAGTACATACATGCTAATGCAAACATATGTCTTGGATGTTTTTCCTATAAGCTGAAGATTACTTATCAAGTATACTCGGATCTGAAGCATTTACTTGGTTGGAAAACTGTCATGAATCTGTAGACAACAAGTATTGTTTACACTTGAAGCATTACATGACATTGCTTGTTTCATGTTAAATGTATGACTTGGGATATGCCTATTGAATGTCTAGAGGACTAAGATAAGCATTAAATACTACTGAAAACTAAAGTCTGGAGTTGGAAATTAATGCAGTTATATTGTCTTGGCTGGGTACAAACTATAAATGCAATCTATGACTTGGATTTGTGAAGATAGGATGTCTATGGTTACCCGAATGCTCATGTATTGAACCTAACACTTCAAAGTGAATGTATGACATGATTTGAGGCTCTTTTGGAGCTGGATAGACAAGGTTTTACTGAGCATTTGCTGACTGCAATCTATGAGCTGGAAGTTTGGCACCTATACTTATTGTCTATGGACTGTTTTGTGCCCATATGGTTATGTTTGGACTGTTTAGGGTTTAGGGTTTTTTTACTGCAATTAATTGCAGAAAACTGTCATAAACAGTTGAGGATTGAACTTGGTCGGTCATACTTGTTGGCTTGCAGGAAGTCAAGCAGTGACTAAATAGTGTTTGGTACAACATGGCTAATGTAGAGAGGACTGACAACATAACCCAGATAGTGGGGGAAATGCTTGACAGTAACAATTATGCCATATGGAAGTTCTGCATGGAGAACTTCTTAATAGGGAGAGGCTATTGGGAGTTGGTGACTGGAGTGGAAGCTGAACTTGAGCTCCCAGATAGACCTACGGCTGATAAGAGACGATTACATCGAGCTTGGACAGAAAGAGCTCGTAGAGTCTTGTACTGGCTCTTTTTATGTATCTCAGATGCCATGGTAATGCAGATAATGAACTGCAACTCTCCTAAGAATGCATGGGACATTTTGGTCAAGTATTATGTTACAACCATAAGTGCCAAGAAGATACAGTTAAAGCAAACGTTCAACAACATGGAGAGGAAGAGCAGATCTATACAAGATTATGTCACGGAGGTTAAGAGCATTGTGGATTAGTTGGCATCTGTTGGTTCACAGGTTGAAGATGAAGACATGGTTGCTGTGACTTTAAATGGCTTGGGGCCTGAGTATAAGTCTTTTAACACTTCTGTGTTTGTGTGGGGTGAAATGCCTGATTTCAATGAGCTGGTCGCATTGCTTATCCATGAAGAGGTTAAGCTTGGCTTGGCTACAGGATCTAACAGTTCTAAAAACAAGGATGTAGTTTTCTATTCCAATCAATGCGGCCGTGGAAACTGTGGTAGAGGCTATGGATCTAGCAAAGGAGGCCAGCAAAATACATCCTATGGTAACAACCAGCAGGTATCAAATGCAAGAGGTGGTGAAAACTTTAGAGGCAGGGGGAGATCTAGCCCTAGAGGTAGAGGCTTTTGGCAACAGCAGCGTCCATCTGACAATCCGAACAAGGATAAGGATTGTCATTATTGCGGGAAGTATGGGCATATTGCCAAGGACTACTGAAAGAAGCAGGGCAATTAGAAAGGCAAACAACATGGACATTTTGCTACATCTGGTCAGGCAGATGATACTTCAGGAGATAGATTGTTTGCCATGCAGTATGTAAAAGATACAGTTGTTGAAAAATGCACTGATGATGTATTTTGGTACATTGATTCAGGGGCATCGAATCACATGACTCCTCATGGTGATTGGTTCACTAATATGGTGGTTGAAAAACATGGCTATGTCTATATAGGTGATGACACGCAGCATAGTATTGAGCATAAAGGCAAAGTGTCTCTTGTGGTTCATGATGACAAGAATAAAAATTTGCATGATGTATTGCATGTTTCTTCAATTATGACAAACCTATTGTCTATTGGCGGAGCAAAAATTGCAGGTTAGATTCAACAAGCATGGTTGCTTTATTGAAGATTTTGGCAATGGAGGCAAGTTGATAGCTCGTGGCTATAGGAATGGCAGAATGTTTACTCTTGATGCTATCTTGCCAGAGCTGATTTCAGCTATGTTTGCCCATGGTTCTGGCACTATCAAAGACTTGGAAATTTGGTACAAGAGAGTGGGGCATGTAAATTTGCAAAGGCTACAATGTATGTGATGCTTGCCAGTTTGGTAAGTAGTCAAGGTTGCCATTTGTCAGGCATGTAAGGCAGAGTACACTTCCGTTGTAGTTAGTGCACTCTGATGTTTGGGGGCCAGTCCATAATGCATCCATGGGAGGCTCGAAGTATTATGTGACATTCATTGATGATTACAGTTGCTATACTTGGGTTTACATTCTGAAGACAAAGGATGAGGTGTTTGCTATTTTTCAGTAGTTTAACAAGCAGGTTGAAAAGGAATTTGACTGTTATATCTCTTGCTTGAGATTAGATAGCAGTGGGGAGTATGTGTCAAATGAGTTTGACAACTTTCTGGCTAAAAATGGCATACGTAGGCAGCTCAGCTACACTCCTTAGCAAAATGGGATAGCTCAAAGAAAGAACAGGGTCTTGATGGAAGTTTCTCGTGCCATGATGAATGAGAAGAAGATGCTGCTCTATTACTGGGTTGAAGCTATTATGACAGCCATGTATATCTTGAATCGGACTCCCACTGTAGGTATTCATGAGATGATACCGTTTGAGAAGCTGTATGGCTATAAGTCGGATGTAAGTCACATGAAAGTCTTTGGTTGTCTTTCTTATGTGCATATTCTAGATGAAAAAAGAAAGAAGTTGGACCCAAAAGCGCATAAGTGTGTTTTCATTGGATATTCGCAAGAGAAGAAGGCATACAAATGCTATGATCCCTCTACCACGGAGACCTTGGTGAGTAGGGATGTTATTTTTTATGAGATGGGTTCTTGGTATGTATCACTGGCTATAGTGCCATTGGATATGCCTTCCACTCATGTATCTATAGTTGATATGCAGCAGAGCACTACTATGATAGGACCTAGTAGTCAGACAATATCCTCATGGACAGGGAGATTGAGGAGCTCTTCGTCCACTGACACCAGTATGTCAGTGAGGGGAAGATATGATGTCCTGGACAGCAAAGGAAAATAGAAAGTTACTGAGGATGTATCTGGGATGATGACACCTAGTAGAATGACTTCTGGATATGAGTCTGCTGACACTTTAGACAGTGAACTTGGTATTTCAACTTTCTATACGCCTTGCGCAAAGTAGAGCAGGTACATTCTGCCTCATGAGAGAGGGGAATTGAGCAGCGCACCATAGCTTAGACGCTCACAGAGGGTCAGATACCCTGTTGACAGGTTGACATATAGTGGCTACACTGTAAAGCATTATGCTTACATGACAAAAGTGATGGAGATCAAAGAACCAGGTACATATGCTGAAGCAGTGGAAGATGAGAAGTGGTGTGCAGCGATGGATGTAGAAATGAATGCCTTGGCTGAAAATAAGACATGGGATCTTGTACCGCTGCCTGAAGGAAAAAAGACCATTGGCTGTAAATGGGTCTACAAAATCAAATGCAAGTCGGATGGCAGTGTGGAAAGGTACAAATCCAAGCTTGTTGCTAAGGGGCATGCCCAACAGTATGGACTTGATTATGAGGAAACGTTCAGCCATGATGCCAAGATGGTAACCATACACATTGTGATTGCTTTGGCTGCTCCTAGAGGCTAGAAATTATAGTAGATGGACATTAAGAATGCATTTCTTAACAGTGACTTAGTAGAGGATGTCTATATGGCTTAGCTAGAATGGTATGTTCACCCTGATTTTCAGCATTATGTATGCAAGTTGAAAAAGGCACTGTATGGGTTGAAGCAGGCTCCGAGAGCTTGACATGCTAGGATCAGACTACTTGTAGAGATTGGGATTTACTGTTAGTAGGGCTAATCACAACCTATTTACAAAGAAGACTGACAGTGGCTTGGTAGTGCTGGTCATATATGTTGATGATTTGATAATCACTGGTAATGATGACTTGGGCATACAGCATGTAATGAAGATGCTAAAATCTGAATTTGACATGAAAGATCTAGGTGAATTGAAGTACTTTTTGGGTATTGAGGTAATCAAGGCTGAAAATGGTTTATGGCTGATGCGGAAACATTATGCCATGGAAATGTTGAAAAAGTATGGCATGATCAGCTCGAGCAGCAAGAAGCAACTAACGGTTGTATTGTCTAGTATAGAGGCAGAGTACAGGGGTGTTGCATTGGCAGCATGCAAGATTTCATGGCTGCTCAAGCTTATGGTTGATTTGGATATCCAAGTGGATGCTCCAGTGACCTTATCATGTGACAATCTCAGTAATGTACTCTTGGCAACGAATCTAGTATACCATGCTAGGACAAAACACATAGAGGTACACTACCATTTTATCAGAGAGATGGTTCTTGCAAGGAGAGTAGATCTTATGCATGTGAAGACTGATGAATAGGTTGCAGATATCTTTACCAAGTCTTTAAGTAAAGATAAGTTTCGTAGTTTTAGACAGCTACTTGGAGTTCATCAGATGATTTGAGCTTGAGGGGGAGTGTTAGAATATCAAGCTTATACTATTCTCCTGTTAGTATGTATGACCGATATTAACCTTGTCCAGCTGTATCAACAAGTGTGGGACATCAAATAAGTCGGTGGTATTAGACGCAGTGTGAATGGTTCTACAGACCTTAGTATTATTTTATACACTTACTCTATGTGTGTGGTTATGAGATAATGAATGAATGTAAGAAGGAGAGAGCATGTTTGCTCTTCACTCTGTCTCTGCCTCTCTCAATTTGAACACTCATAGAGATTGTAGTGTGCAATAGTGTGGAGAGAAGGTGGATGAGTTGTAAATGGTAAAGGAGAAATCTATTGATGATGGAGAGAAGATGAGGTGAATCGCCAATTCTATTCTTAGTGAGTGCAACCTACCCATAGTATGACATCCATGACCGATTGAAATCAGTAAGACTTTGAAATCCTACATCGAGTATTATAACTATTGTTTTGTGGTGGATTTTCTTGCCATGATTCAATGTCAATTTGTGCTTGTGTTTTCCACGGTGTGTTGACTATGTGTATCAAATGCTCTAGTCGGATCTCTCTCTCTTTTTCCTCTCTCTTCTCTCAACCTTTCTCTCTCCCTCAATCTTCCCTCTTTCTCTCTTCCTATACTCTCCCTAAATCCTTCTATCTCCCCCTATCTCTTTTCTCTCTCTATCTCTCTTTCTATTTTTACCTCTTGCACTTCTCTCCTCTTCTTCTCTAACTTTACTCTCTCTCTAACTCTTGTCTCTCTCTTCATCTCTATATAAGTAGTCATGGTCATGGTCGTGGTCATGGTTGTGGTCGTGGTTGTCGTCATAGTTGTAGTCATGGTCATGGTCGTCGTAGACGTGGTCGTAGTCATAGTTGTGTTCGTGGTTGTGGTCGTCGTAGTCGTGGTCATGGTTGTGGTCATGGTCGTGGTCGTGGTCGTGGTTGTGGTCGTGGTCGTGGTCGTAGTCCTAGTTGTAGTCGTAGTCATGGTCATAGTGGTCGTGGTCGTAGTTGTGGTCCTGGTCCTGGTCCTGGTCATAGTCGTGGTTGTGGTCGTGGTCGTGGTTGTGGGTCGTGGTCATGGTCGTCGTAGTCATGGTCGTGGTCATAGTCCTGGTCATAGTCATAGTCGTAGTCATAGTCATAGTCATGGTGGTGGTGGTGATGGTGGTGGTGGTCGTCATCGTCGTGGTCGTGGTCGTGGTCATGGTCATAGTCGTAACATAGAAAAAGAGAGAGAGATGAAAGGAGAGGATAACAATTTAAGAAAGAAAAAAAAAGAGAGAGATGGAAGGAGAGGAGAACAATTTAAGAAAGAAAAAAAGAACGATAACAAAAACAAATTGTTTGTTGTAACGTAGACAAAATGGAAAACGATGAAGATCCTGTTGTTCAAGATCGCGAGGTGTATCTTAATCAGTGTGTCCCATGTCATTGCTCTCAATGCAAGCTGGCAACTAGATGAAAACGTCGATTGTCTATAGAACATGTACGACGATTTGGCGAGTTTCAATCTGAGATCATTAATCAGGCGATTGCGGATTTTCAGCAAATGGTAAGAAAAGTTAATATCAATCATACATTGTACTCGCAAGCTAATTGAATACCATATACAGTAAGATTGGGTCTGGCTAGCAAATTTTCTATCCAGGGAGGTGGCATCTTGTCCCAAGGAGGAGTGCATCCTTTGCGGCCAATTAGAAGAGTTCATGGGTGTGCGATGGATGGAGTGCATGAGCCAATCCACCACTTACAAGGCCAATCTATACCGTCAATGCTAGAGGAGATATGTAGCCTTCCAAACCTACCTATAATCTTGGAGCCTGAGATGGAGGCAATGATCGATGCATTGATTCCCATGGATGTCGAGACTTTTGATCCGCTTAGAGAGGAAGCATCCATAACATTATAAGATGGGTGTTGAGTATCTCGCCTGAAGACATTGCTTGCACTTTTAAGTGTGCAAGCAAAATACGGGTGGAGCGATGTGAGTGTGATCGAGTTGTTCAGGTACCTTGCACATATGCTTCGTTGATTTATTTTCAGCACTATTATTGAAAAAATTTATGATTTTCAAGGTGTTTTATGATTTTTTTCAGGTTATTGAAATAGCATATATTACCACCTGCAAATATCATGCATGAGTCTCGTGATGATGCACGACATGTTTTACGAAAGCCTGGCATGGACTACAACAACATCCATGTATGTATCAACGATTGCATACTGTTTCGAGGAGAATACGAGACTATGGAGACATGTCCAAAGTGTAGTGCTCAAAGGTATTGACAGGACTTGCAAGGGCAAACCATCCCTCAAAAAGTTCTCAGACACTTTTCGCTTATCCCCCACATAAACCACATGTTTCGTACGTCTGGCATGACGAGCTTGACAATGTGACATGCACAGAATAGGTTCATGGATGGAGTTCAACAAATATCAGCAGATTCACGCACATGGAGCCACATTGACTCTACCTTCCCAGGCTTTGCCCGAGAGCCAAGGAATCTTCGGCTTGGTCTTGCAATGGATGGCGTGAACCCATTCGGTCTGCACTCAACTTATTACAGTGTGTGGCCGATAGTCCTTGTCAACTACAATATCCCTCCATGGCTTTCTACGAAGAAATGACATCTCATCCTTAGCTTACTCATCCCCGGCCCATACAAAGTCAAACATATGGACGTGTATCTTCATCCACTAGTCGCTGAGCTTAAGATTTTGTAGGAGGAGGGGGTCGCCATGCAAGATACGAGCAAGCGCGATGGTTGATGGTCCGCCAATATTCGAGTCATTCTCATGTGGACGATGTATGACTTTCGGAGATTTGGAGAGTGCTCAGGTAAATAGGCTTCCGTTCTTGTTGATAATATCTATATTTTATCTCATTCAAGCTTGTATTCACTGGGTCGTTGTGTTGGAACAGGTCTGGTTACGTCTGGTTATCATGCATGTCCATTGTGCAGGCCATAGTTAGACTTTCGAAGGTCACGAACCATGAAGGAGATGGTATATCAAGGACATGCCGCTTTCTTGCTAGAGGGACATGAACTTAGGGAAGGTTTTCTTGTGCGAGTTGCCATATTGGACCCACTTACATGTCAACTGCTTGTTGGATCCCATGCATATTTTCAAGAATGTGGGCAGCTTGCTATGGGACCACATCACAGGAAAGAGAGACACTATAGGGACACAAATGGATTTGAAGGAGGTTGGTAGATGGAGGCGCTTTGGCCGCAGTCGAGTGTTGATGGTTGCATGCAGCTACCTCGCGCTTCTTGCGTTTTGTCCACTAAAGAAAAGCGCATTGTGAAGCAAGTAGTCAAGTCTATCTGTACTCTGAGGGGTATGATGCGTTCTCTCAGGTCTGCATTTTCTAAAGACGACCAATTATTAGGGCTAAAATCCCATGACTGGCATAAGATATGTCAGATTTGTAATACGAATGGATTGTGATTGATGTGTGCATTTTGCTATTTGGAGTGTAGCCATTGTTCATAATGCTTTCTCATTTGTGGCAGTTTGTACTATCGATCGCAATCGTAGGATGCCTTACTCTAGAAATATGTAGGGCCATTTACAGGTTGTCGACTTTGGTGCAATGGATCTCATAAAAGGAGATTAAGACATCCTCTATTGAATCCGCGAGGTGGGGAGAACTGGAGACGGTCTGTCTCTTTAAGAAATACCTGCCTACCAGCATGCTCACGATACAATTTCAGCTTCTTGTGCATCTTATAGATGAAATGGAAATTGCTGGACCTGTCCATACACGATGGATGTTCTTCTTGAAGCACTTCATGAAAACCCTGAAATGCTTTGTGCGACAACGAGCTCGGCTAGAAGGTAGCATGGCTAAAGGTTGGTTGGTGTCTGAGGTGCTAGTGCATATTTCACAATGGCTACCAATGGTAGATCCAGACAACAAAATTCTATGGTCGTTGAAGGACGATGATAGACTGATTAGAGATGTGGTGGTTGAAAATGGGGTAGAAAAAATAATGGATGCTACAATGAAGGAGAAGGTGAATCGCTTGTGTATTTTGCACTATATCTCTATGGAGACGTGGCTCGCCAAGTACTAGATCGCTAGGCAAGATTGAGAGGAAGTGTGATCTGAATTTCGACGTAGTACGTGTAATCGACTGATTCGATATCTCACGGGCATGGAGGAGATGCCGTGGTTCATGTCAACACGATGGTTGCATGGAGGTTTGACTGCAGCATCTTGCGAAGGGGCAGAGGTCTCAATGGAGAAGTGGGAATTCTCGAGGGGATGTAGTCCAAAGGTGATGAGATGTTTAGGATTTGTCGTATCTATATTTTATATGTGATATCTAATTTGAATGTTTCAATGTATAGTACAAAATATATAGTGCAACGTGGTCGTGCGGACGGCATTTTCGCGTGGAGCATATTGACAAAATGCATTCCACAATGGACTGTGGTATCATGGCAAGATTCGAGCAGGAGTGCCACCGACGAGCAATAGATCCAAACATTGTTATAGATGAGATGGAGTATTTTGAGAACTTACAAAGTATTGTTACGGTGGATTACTGTAGCTTCTCCATGATACTATTCGATGTGTAGTGGTTTAAAGTGGTACTTGAAGGAGCTGGAGCAATAGTTTGACGAGGTCCATTTGGATTTCTCGAAATAGATTTTGAAAAAAAATAGACAGATTTGCATGACACCTTTGTGTTGCTGACCCATTGTGAACATGTGCATGAACTCATTTGTTTGTTAATTGTATTACGACATGGTACATGTCACAATAGTTTGAACTCTCTTGTACATGTTTGTGAATGTGTAATCTTCTATCCAAATCCCCGAAAACCTCAATGGTGGTATGTTATACCTTAGCTCCCCGAAGTGCGAGAGTATATGATCAAAGTGATGTTCCGAGCATAGATAAAGACAATATGCAAATAGAGGGGTTGATATTGCAAGGGGTGGATGCCACCAAAAGCTTGGAGCCAGCATAAGCTAACAATGATGGAAATACAGCAGTCCATTGAGAACGAGGTGGACTCATCCTTTTGTGGAGACATGTCTATTGACCTTCCAGTGTATGCAGAGTTGTGTCAGGAGATTGACATGGGAAAATAGATTACTTCATACTTGGAGCATCCACTTACTCAATTCGTTGACTAATCACTTATAATGGTACATAAGACATGCATTTTAAGTGAGATCTTTTTTTTTAAAGATTTATATTATTATGCTTTGTATAATTTAAATTGATTATTCTAACATCATTTTTTGTCTGTACAGGTGGCATTTTCAAGATGAGTCGAGGGATAAGCGATGAGGAGTTTCAGGATATCTTCACACACATGTCTCCAGACTAGATCACAAGATTCAGATACATGGCAGACCAAGAGCTGTCTCGAACATCAACAGGCCACTCTGTTAGATCTACTTCAACGCGATTGGATGCTTCAGCTTCGAGCAGACGAGGTCAACCCTTGAGACTTGGGCCAGAGGGAGGGAGTGCTTCAGGGTCAGGGGGATGCTACAGAGATATGGAGGGAATGAGCCCGCGATCGATACGGGATACAGGTGCCACTCCTCACTCTCGTGGCGGTTTCAGGGAGTGTGGCTCAGGCTCAGGTGGATGCTATGGAGGCACGGACGCAGTGTCTCCGTCTCATCCTTCTACTAGAGTTGCATCACCTCCAGGATTTGTCACACCTGTGGGGACATCTACTCTAGTTACTGCAACTTTTTCTTAGCCTCTGCAGGTGGCACCCCTATGGGTGCCATTCCGACAGATATTACTCCGGTCGGTACATCGGATGCATAGGGGTCTCTTATGTTGGAAACTGTGAGGAAGACGAGAGACGAAAGGAAGAGAGAAGAGAAGAGAGATATGAGACACTGGAAGTGGAACCCCAGAAGTGTGTCAACTGAGCACACATGATAGGCATATATAGAGGGGACCTAGGGTGCTATATATAGACAGACTATATATAGCTAACAAAGGAAGAGAGAAGAGAAGAGAGATATGAGACACTGGAAGTGGAACCCCAGAAGTGTGTCAACTAAGCACACATGATAGGCATATATAGAGGGGACCTAGGGTGCTATATATAGACAGACTATATATAGCTAATACCCCTGCTCAAATAAAGGTCCCTTACTATGGATGAAAAAACCCTTGGGAGCTCAAGGGAAAAACCCATAGCTCTATATAGACCTACCGTTATATTAATATTCAAAATATAAAATTACAAAGTTGAACTTACAAGAGCCTATTCATAGGCATCAAAGGAGCTACATCACTCCTGAATTACAACAGCCTATTCAGAGGCATCAAAAGAGCTTTATCACTCCTAATGTTGTAAAATAAGGATAAGCGACATCACTACAAAAGATAAAATCTCCAAGAAATTCCTTCAACTGAACTTGGGATATAAGTAGTATATCTGTCACATCAAAACTTAAAGAAAAATGTTACTGTGACATTAGAACAACACAAGGTCTATAGAGACAGTTCACGACGCCACTCTATAGATAACATAACACATGTGGGGCCCCATGAACATAATATAAATAAAACAATTTGTCATCAGCTGGAATATAGACGCTCATCAGCTGGAAAGAATATAAACGAAATAATGTGTCATCAGCTGGAATATAGACCCTCATCAGCTGGAAAGAATATAAATGAAACAATGTATCATTAGCTAGAATATAGACGCTCATCATTGCCTGAGCAGAGTAGTTACCTGCTAATGTCGCCCAGAAACCTGAGAGCTTGTTGCTCTACCTGTTGATGAATAGGATTTGAGGCTGGAGCTTGTGAACTTCTCATGTTTGATTCCTTTGCAGACCGTAAAATAGAGGCATATGATGTTTTTTTTCAGCTGAGGCGTCTTCCGAGCTTCCAACCTGAAGATCCTCACTGGTAAAAAGCTGCTCCCTGTGCACAAGTCTCTCAGGTGCAAATGTCTCTTCTTGCTGATGAAGGTCCCTGTCATCTATAGTAGTCTCCTTGAGATCACTGTATATATCATGATCAGAATAACCATGCATATAATCACTCACCACTACTTCATCATGGATAGTAGCTCCATGACTTAGGGCTTCATTATCTGCATCTTGCAATATGTGCAGTCCTTCCAACATGCTGTACACGCCATAACTAGGATCAACATCCAAGAATCTGAATATGTCATTGAGTACATAATAGCCTCTCTCCTGAGGAACCAGGAAAAAGCTCTACACAAAGTTCTGAATGCTGTTGTCCCTGTACATTATACCAATGACCAGAACAAAAACAGAGCCACCAAAATGGGTGAGGTGGCTTGAATCCATGTAAAACTGGTGCACGTGCTAAGGATGGAGCTCAAGCACAATATGATACTGCTTGGCAAAGGCTTCCCCGACCAATACTGCAGTGACAGGCGCTCCAGAGGCGGGCTCTATAGATAGTGAGTGTGCCTTTTAAGAAGACCGATGGCGATCGAACGGAACCTCTAAAGGGATGGAAACAAGCATGCATGACGATTTGAAAGAGGCACCACAGGAATGGGAGTGGCAAAGAAGGCAAATATGGCAATCCAACGGCGAAAAACGGGGGCAGGAAGAACCCTAGAGAGAAGCTCCCTCGGACTAGCTATGGCGACGAGGGGAGGGATGACCATCAAGAGGCCATAAAAAAAAGGGGACGACTGAGGAGACGGAGCCCAGGAAGCGAAACTCTGGCCCTCTACTTTCAGGCGATGGCGGAAGAGCAAGTCTCTCTCGCTGTTGTTGTGTGTGTATATAGGCTTAGCAGAAATCTCCGCACCAGCAATATCATTATTCTCCTCACAACCAATGTCAAAATCTACTGTGGCATCTACAATAGAAGCAACAGTGGATTTGGCATAAGCTTTGACTGCAGTATTGGAACAAAGCAGCGGGGCAGAGACTTGCGACATCTTCGATTCGATCCCATCGAAATCCCTCCCAACCATGGCTTCTTTCCTCACCTACAATCCCACAGCGGTTGCTACATCTACAGCAGCAAGGGAATCGGTAGCTGAGAAGACGAAGCCATGGCCGGCGTAACGCTGCGACTCCTCTTGAGGCATTGAATACCATGGCCAACAAAAGCAGCATCAAAATCCCTTTGTTCCCGAGTGACCAAAACAGCATCAGATTTTTCCAAATGATGCTCATGACGTTGAGAATATTCAATAAGAGATATACATGCTTTGTCAAAGTGGATATCATCCTTGTTAGACAAAATAGTGATGATATTGTCATATAAAGGATCTTTGATGGTATGAAGAAGTTGAGTAACAATCTGATTTTTAGCAACAGGAGCGCCGGCAGCACCAAGCTGATTGATAATGTCTTTAAAAGCCTCGATATGAGAGTGCATAGAGGTACCAACCTTATATTGAAGATTCTTCAAACAAGTTTGGAGATATATAATTTCGGTGACCGATTTCTTCTCAAACGTTGAGATAAGATACTCCCAAATAGCATGAGAGGTTTCCAGATGAAAGACATCCAACATAAGTGAGTCAGGAAGCGCAGACAATATATAACGACGAGCCGCTTTGTCATGACGAATCCAATCAGTATGATCAATTTTCCATTGTTCAAATAATGGACCATCAGTAATCACAGAATTGTTATTCATCACATCAATAGGTTGAATTGGGCAAGACAGGTCGCCCAAAACAATATCAAATAATTTGTCACCTTCAAGAATTAGCATCATCTTTGCTTTCCACCCAAGAAAGCCTTGTCCTTGGAAGAAGGGAACCGAACGTTGGCCAAACGGATATCCATTAACAATTACACAATTGGCCATGCCTATATGTCGAGAGAAAACAAATAAGATGAGATCGCAGAATCTGCAAACCATGATCAAGACGAGCGTAGTTGAGACGCATGACAATCAAAATAGGGATATGCACGTAAGAACGACGAAAAGTATTGAGTGACTAAAACTATATATATCATCTCTCACTTGACGTGGGTCTCACCTATATATACTAACTCTACATCAATATGAATCATTCTTTGGGAGCATGTCTTGTGTATCTCTCTCGTACTCTCTCTCTCTCTCAACACCATTTTGTTGAGGAGAATAAGGAACTGCAAACTCATGATGAATACCTTGATCCTTACAGAAGTCATCAAATAGATTGGATACATATTCACCACCGTTGTCACTGCGAAGCATCTTTATAGAGAATCCAGTTTGAAGCTCCACACTTATCTTGTATTGTTTAAATATAGATAAAGCCCCAGACTTATGTATAGCATCACGACTAATGATAACCTTTTGAGAAGAAGGATCATAAAATTTGTAACCTTTGGAATGATCTGAATAACCAAGAAAAATAACCTTCAAACCTTGAGGATCCAACTTATGTCGAGTGTCCTTGGGCACATAAATATAAGCAATGCAGCCAAATGTGCGAAAGTGAGATACTGAAGGTGTCTTCCCTGTCCAAATTATTATAGGAATTTTACCATCAGGTGTAGTAGTTGGAAGATGATATCAGCTGCAACATCAACCAAAGATCATCAGTTGGAAACATAATATCAAGACAAAACATTTGCTAGAAAACAGATCATCAACTAGAATATCATTAGCCCATTAGCTGAAACATAAAATAAGACCCTAAAAAACGTGACAGATAGTGACTTTGGAAGCATTGCTGATAGTGATAGGCCTATACAGACCTCCTCCTCTTCATCTGATTCGATAATCATACACACTGATTTATTAGAACTCTGCTCCAATTTGCTTCCAAGAAGCTTTTTCTCATCTTCCAAAGCATCACTACTTCTTGTATTTCCATCCCCGGCGCTTTGTTACTCAACTTCTTCATACCATCAAAGATCCTTTATATGACAATATCATCACTATTTTGTCTAACAAGGATGATATCCACTTTGACAAAGCATGTATATCTCTTATTGAATATTCTCAACGTCATGAGTATCATTTGGAAAAATTTGATGATGTTTTGGTCACTCGGGAACAAAGGGATTTTGATGCTGCTTTTGATGCTCGCAAGCGTCCTGCTTCACGTTTTCAGCAGGTGGACGCCCTAATCCAGGTAGTAAATCTTCTCGTCTTGCTTATCCTAACAAACATTGTTCTTATTGTGATAAGAAAGGTCATGTGGCTTCTGATTGCTGAGCACGTCAATATGATGAGGAGCATGGAGTTACTACAAAGTAACCTCGCTCGTCCAGAAGTTTTCCTCCTTGTGATTATTGTGCACATACAGATCATCCATCTCGTCGTTGTTATAAACGAAGATATGATGAAGAACGTTCTCGAGCTTATATTGTTCAACAAACTACAACTGATAATGATCATACTCATCAGGAGCTCAATTTCGTCCATTATGATATCTCTCCAGAAAAGATACTTCATGTTCATGATGGTTCTCTATTCATCATTGATTCAGGTGCCACTGGAAACATGACATACCAATCGCAGTGGCTTCACAATTATCATTCTCTTCATGTCAAGAAGTTTGTTTACCTTGCGGATGATACGACTTGTCAAGTCAAAGGAGTGGGTGATTTATATCTAGGGACAGTTTCATCCACTAGAATATTAAGAGGAGTTCTTTATGTTCCAGATTTGCAAAGAAATCTTCTTTCTGTTGCTCGTCTAGTTGATCTTGGTTTGTTTGTTGGCTTTGATCATAATCAATGTCGTATAGAGAAAGATGGGCATACTATAGCAGTGGCTCCTTGACATGGTAATCTATTTGAGCTATCATTGAATGATACAGTTGCAAATGTTGTTACTACCCCTGGAGATGCAGATTGCAAATTATGGCATCAACGATTTGCACACTCCGATTTTGCCAAAATTCTTGATCTTCATCGTCATGGTCTTATGCAAGGTATGGATCTTAAATCTCATCCACATATGGGAATATGTGAGTACTGTGCACTTGGAAAATACCATCGTTCGCCTTTCCACACTTCTACTTCATCACATTCCTGTGCTCTCTTGGATTTGGTTCATACCGATATTTGCGGTCCTTTTCATGCCTCAAAGTCTCAATATCGATATTTTATAACTTTCATTGATGATTTCTCACGATACACACATGTCTATCTTCTTCGACATAAGTCTGAGGCTTTATCTATATTTAAACAATACAAGATAAGTGTGGAGCTTCAAACTGGATTCTCTATAAAGATGCTTCGCAGTGACAACGACGGTGAATATGTATCCAATCTATTTGATGACTTCTGTAAGGATCAAGGTATTCATCATGAGTTTACAGTTCCTTATTCTTCTCAGCAAAATGGTGTTGCTGAGCGCAAAAATCACACGATTCTTAATGCTATACATTGCATGCTTATACACTCTGGTTTGTCTCGAAAGTTTTGGACTGAAG
This sequence comes from Lygodium microphyllum, assembly GCF_053477565.2. Classification (NCBI taxonomy): domain Eukaryota; kingdom Viridiplantae; phylum Streptophyta; class Polypodiopsida; order Schizaeales; family Lygodiaceae; genus Lygodium; species Lygodium microphyllum. Next base: position 106,426,198 of record NC_141146.1, on the reverse strand, counting down.
CACTTCTAACAGCTGTTTTTATTCAAAATCATCTTCCAACTACTGCACCTGCTGGTAAAATTCCTATAACAATTTGGACAGGGAAGACACCTTCAGTCTCTCACTTTCGCACATTTGGCTGCATTGCTTATATTCATGTGCCCAAGGACACTCGACATAAGTTGGATCCTCCAGGTTTGAAGGTTATTTTTCTTGGTTATTCAGATCAAACCAAAGGTTACAAATTTTATGATGCTTCTTCTCAAAAGGTTATCATTAGTCGTGATGCTATATTTGATGAGAAGACTATGGGTGGCACATGGTCGTCAGATGTTTCAGATGATACACAATCTTTGCTTAGTGCATTTCCTTACTTGCTTTGTGATTCTACTAATTCTGATGATCATAAACCTCCTTCACCTCCAAAGAAGATTGATGAAAATTTGGAGATCTATGTTGATCTTCCTATTGAGATAGAGCATGGATTCTATTCTATTGAATATGATGTCTTTGATGATGCTATGTCTGTCCAAGAGGATCCAATATCGTATATGGAAGCTATCAATTCGTCTCAAAGGGATCAATGGCAAGAAGCTATGCAAGCTGAGTACGATTCTTTCATCCAAAGGTACATGGATTCTTACTGAACTCCCCCCAAATCGTGTTCCTATCAAATGTAAATGGGTTTATAAAACCAAGACCAAAGTTGATGGCTCGTTTGATAAGTTCAAAGCACGATGTTGCAAAAGGTTACTCACAGATTGCAGGAGTAGATTATCAAGAAACATTTTCTCCTGTTGTGCGCTCCACAACTGTTCGTATGATTTTGGCTTTTGCAACACTATTTGATCTAGAAATTCACCAAATGGATGTTAAAACGGCTTTTCTCAATGGAGATCTTGAAGAAGAAATCTATATGGAGCAACCTGAAGGTTTTATGATTGCAGGAAAGGAGCATCTTGTATGTCAGCTTCATCGTGCATTATATGGATTGAAGCAAGCCTCTCGTGCTTGGTATATTAAGATTGATCAGTTCCTCACATCTAAAGGTTTTGTTGCATGTTTTGCTGACCCAAATCTTTACATCAAAAGTGAGGACAAATATTTTATTATTCTTGCTCTATATGTTGATGATACTATTATTGTATCAAATAATATTGCTTTCTTGGATGCTATGAAGAAGCTTTTATCGACTGCATTTGAAATGGTGGATCTTGGTGAGATACATTCTTGTTTGGGTATTCAAGTTCAACGACACCGACAACAAGGCATTCTTCTTCTTCGCCAGACAAAGTTTATTAATGATATTGTTAAGAAGTTTGGGTTGATAAATGCGCACTCTGGTAACACTCCCATTCTTTCAAGCTCTACCAAGGGTACATCTACAACACGCAATGAAGAATCAGCCATTCATCAACCTTTTGCTAATCTTGTTGGTTGTCTTCAATTTATTGGTTTAAACACAAGACCAGATATTTTATTTGCAGCTAATTTTTTGGGACAGTATCTTTCTTCCCCTTCCACTATTCATTGGAGTGCTGCAAAATGTATTCTTAAGTACCTCAAGGGTACTAAGGAATTTGGTCTTATTTATCGTCGTCGAGAGGATTCTTCTTTATCTTCTTCAACTTCTCTTGACCTTATTGGATATACAGACGCTGATTGGGCAAGTTCACACTTATCCATGCGATCTACAAGTGGGAATTGTTTCTTTGTAAATGGATGTTTGGTTTCTTGGTCCAGCAAGAAACAACGATGTGTTGCGGTTTCTACAACTGAAGCTGAATATGTTGCTGTATCATTAGCCGCTCGCGAGCTAGTTTGGCTTCGACAACTACTTGCAGATTTGGGACATCCTTCATCATCTAGTACACCTCTTGAATGCGATAACCAAAGTGCTATTAGTCTTACCAAAGACTATATACAACATAGTAAATCAAAGCATATTGCTATTCATTATCATTATGTTCGACATGAAGTTAAGAAAGGTTCCATTATGGTGGAGCATTGTCCCAGTGATCAAATGATTGCAGACATCTTCACAAAAGCTCTTAGTGAAGCTCGCTATAGCTCATTAAGACATGAACTTGGTATTGTTCCAAGTTCTTGTCTCACTGATTGAGGCATGTATCATTGTATTCAAGAAAACTTTATAGTAAATCATTTTTGTATCGTAGGTATGTGTAGGGGCTCGGGTTTTTCCCTTGTTCTCCCCAAGGATTTTTTCACTCGCAGCCAGAGACCTTTGTTTGAGTGGGGATGTTAAAACTATATATATCATCTCTCACTTGACGTGGGTCTCACCTATATATACTAACTCCATAATAAAAGCATTTTTATTGAGAAAGATAGCGGGAACTCCTGCTTTTGTGACGAAAAAGGAAGCTAGCAGAAACATGTACAGCATAAACAGCTACGCTTTCCGCTGCTTTTGTGACGGGAAAAGGAAGCTAGCAGAAACATGTACAACATAAACAGCTACGCTTGACAATCGTCTGGATCACACTTTTGGGCGGTCCGATTAATAGATCCAGCATCCTGTGGCTGTACACTCGTCAAATTTTGTAAACTCGATCGTATCATGTGTAAAATATGCGATGCCCTGCATAGAAGCAATTCGGGAAAGCCTCAATACTGCGTTTTGTACAGCTTGGCTGTAACAGATGATCCTGTGAGAAATCGCCGTTCTTCAAAGTTGCATAAGAGAAACCTGACAGAAGCCCCTTTAATCACCCTTCCTTCAATTCCACATGAAAGGAATTCGTGCAAAAGTACGCAACTTCGGCCTCGATGCAAGAGAGTGCTGAATTGGAACGATAGCTGCAATACAATCCTCTAGTGCTGAACCGTGACTCTCCTCCTCCGCCACGACCTACGGTGCAGGTTGCACCTTGAATTAGAGCGCCAGAATCCTCTGAGCACAGGCGTGTCTTGGCACTGCAGAATTGAAATCAGTCGACGCATCGACATCGGTTGCCATCGATGCTCGTTTGACTTCACCATGCTCGCCAAGTCCCTGTCGAGCCACCTGATTCCTATCTGATTCACTATGCTGGCCAAGGCCGTGTCAGCCGGTGGCGCTACCTACTGTGAGCTGGAAGGGCACCTTGTGTGCAGTGCCCTCTGTGCATCCAGTCCCCTGTGCAGATCCAATTCGCAGTTGAGCTCAAGGATTGGAGCGATAGCTACAATACAATCCTCCGACGTTCCATATCCGGTGGAAGTTAGACGCAGGGATGCTGATGAACAAGAAGATCAGAGGACCGCGGCTTCCTTTTTCCACCGCCCCCCTCACACGTATCATGACAAATTTTCAAACCATGAATTTCCTGTGTCAACAATCCAAAGACAGGCTTCGGTCGATTTCTTCCACGACGGCAGCAGTGAAGGAACATATATGCAACCTGTCGTATCTAACTGGTCCACAAACTGAAACCTGTTGAAACTTTATGCAGGACAGCAGTGATGACCGCATCCTTCTCACCAAATGAGCAACGACGCCTTCGTGAGGCAAGGTATCCGGAAACTTGAATAAGCAACTTAGAAGAGACTCCAGAACCAGACGGTGGCTAAAACTACGTTATGGAAGGAGGTCCAAGGACTAGTCTTCACTTTCAAAAACCGCGACAATACATAGAGTGCAGGAGAAATGAGAAACAGAAAGACATTCAGAGACAATAAGATCACCTGTCATGATTGGCCCCGTCGCGCGGGTCGATGGAACAGTCTTCGTCTTTGCCATGCCTCCTCATCCACCACGCGTGCATCGCTGGACTCTGCGGCTACCGCGCCCCGCGCCGCCACTGCAGCTGCTGGATTGGAAGTCGATGCCAACAGCACGTATCCAGCATAAACTCTAATGCTAGAAAGCTTTGTGATGTTGTAGAACCTCACTCTCATACCATGTTGGAAACTCTGAGGAAGACGAGAGACGAAAGGAAGAGAGAAGAGAAGAGAGATATGAGACACTGGAAGTGGAACCCCAAAAGTGTGTCAACTGAGCACACATGATAGGCATATATAGAGGGGACCTAGGGTGCTATATATAGACAGACTATATATAGCTAACATCTTGGATATGCCTAGGAGCGTGGACGCAGGTGGGAGAGGACCCATCTTAGACATACCCCAGGGGGATATGCCTATCTAGTCGATGATAGGTCAGTCGTCATCATGAATGATGAGGGGAGAAGGGTGATGGCTTGCATGAGAGAGTTGTGCCAATAAGTTTTTCGGCACAACGTCTTAGATCATTGGAAGAACATACTAGAGGGGAGCAAGGACTACATAGTAGTATCCTTGCATGAGGAGTTTCCGGTTCCAGCCTCAGTAGATAGTTTTTCTATGGGCTGGATGATGGACTACATGCGTGCATATATGTCACACAGATGATTGGACACACGCAAGGTACTCAAGAGTGGAGTTGCAAAGCCCGAGTGGCTAGTCGCGGACGATTGGTACCGATTGAGGGAGGAGGCTACACATTCTCTAGGACATTGGAGTCAGCAGCGCGAGGCGGCTAGGGTACGACTAAAGGCCGAAGTAGTCCATCATCTTGGGAGTGACGGCCATATGACATATTTGGAGGACTTTGTAAGTTTTTAATTTGTTTATCTTGTTTATTTTTTTGTAATATCCTTTATACTGACAATCATATTTCTAACAGTTAGTATTTTGTTTTCTTTGCAGCACTCCATTACAAATCGCGATCCGACCGACCTTGAGACTCGATATGTAGAGAGGCATGGTCTTACTTCATTGATCGACCGATTGTATAGATGCGGCGGCCTTGTAAGTCACTCATCTTTCTTGTCCGTAGTTACCATGTTTAATTAAAATGCATTATTGTATGGTGAGCTGATGTGTTGTTTCTTTTTTTGCAGAGTCCGTTTGATGCTCTTTTGCGCCGGGATGAGCTTTTGGATGGCGAGGATATGTAGCTTGCCCTTGGATCCATGGAGCTCACACACCTTTCCTTTTTGATCGCTTGATTTGCGTAGACATTTTCTATGTAGTAGTGATATCTTGTCATGATTGTACCAGTCGCTTTCATTATGCGATCATGTATTTATTTCGTGTATCAATGTTATGATTTCAGTATACTTTGTTTTTGTTTACACGAGCATTGTACACAGTGCAGAAACTACTTTGTATAGCTCAAATAAAGCACACAGTGCTATATGTGGTAGGACAACAACAATTTTTATTTCCCTGTTACCATCGCTATTAGCGTTGCAAATTTACTGCTCGCGTCGTTATTAGTGTCGCAGAGCATCGGTATCAGCGTCGTTATTAACGTCGGTATCAGCGTCGCATGATACTGATGCCAATAAAATGCGATGTTGATATCGACGCCAATAATGACACTGATACCGACGCTAATAATGATGCCAATAACGATGGGGGTAGTAAATTTGTGACGCTGATACCGATTGTTCTATGGCATCGCCAATAAGGACACTTTTGTGACGATAGGGGTAAATTTTGTTATTTACATTTTTGTCGCTTTTAATATTGGTATAAGGCCTATATCTTGTAGTGAAATAAAGAGAAAAAGTGAGAGATGAAAGGAGAGAAGAGAATGAATGGATAAAAAAGAAAGAGAGAGTGGTGGCGAGGTCCGGTGCAATATCACGAGATGGAAAACACTGTGATATACGTTAATTTGTGGGTGGGTGGAGCCTTTACATACGTTAATTTTGTTGAGTTACAAGAGAAGAAATCCCTTCTCAAACAATTTAAGAAAGAAAAAAGAATGATAATACAAATAAATTATTTGTCGTAGCATAGACCAAATGGAAAACGATGAAGGTCATGATGTTCATGATTGCGAGGCGTATCTTAATCAGCATGTCCCATGTCCTTGCTCTCAATGTAAGCTTGCAATTAGACGAAAATGTCGATTGTCTATAGAACATGTACGACGTTTCGGCAAGTTTCAATCTGAGATCATTGATCAGACGATCTCAGATTTTGAGCAAACGGTAAGAAAAGTGTATATCAATCATGCATTGTATTCGTAAGTTGTATTCACAAGCTAATTGAATACCACATAAAAAAACATTGGGTGTCGTTAGCAAATTGTCTATCCAGGGAGGTGATATCTCCTCCCAAGGAGGAGTGCACCCTTTGTGGCCAATTAGAAGAGTTCATGGGCATGCGATGGATGGAGTGCCTGAGCCAATCTACCACTTGGAAGATACTACTTAATCTATACCGTCAATATCTGAGGAGACAAACAGCCTTCGAGACTTACCTACAATCTTGGAGCCTGAGATGGAGGCAATGATCGATGCATTGATTCCTATGGATGTCGAGACTTCTGATCCACTTAGAGAGGAAGCATCCATACCATTATATGATGGGTGTTGAGTATCTCGCCTGAAGACACTGCTTGCACTCCTAAGTGTGCAAGTAAAATACGGGTGGAGCGATGGGAGTGTGATCAAGTTGTTCATGTACCTTATATGTATGCTTCATTGATTTCTTTTCGACACTATCATTAAAAAAAATTGTGCTTTTTCAAGGTGTTTTATGATTTTTTTCAGGTCACTAAAGTATCATATATTACCACTTGTAAATACCATGCCCGAGTCTTGTGATGATGCACGATATGTTTTATGAAACCTTGGCATAGACTACAACAGCATCCTTGTATGTATCAACGATTGCATACTGTTTCGAGGAGAATACGAGACTACGGAGACATGTCCAAAGTGTGGTGCTCATAGGTATCGACAGGACTTGCAAGGGCAAACCATCCCTCAAAAAGTTCTTAGACACTTTTCGCTTATCCCCCACATAAACCACATGTTTCGTACATCTAGCATTGCCAGCTTGAGAACGTGGCATGCGAAGAATAGGTCCACACATGGAGTTCAATGAATATCAACAGATTCACATGCATGGAGCCACATTGACTCTATCATTCGAGGCTTTTCTCGAGAGCCAAGGAATGTTCAGCTCGGTCTTGCTATGGATGATGTGAACCCATTCGGTCTGCGCTCAACTTCTTACAGTGTGTGGCCTATAGTCCTTGTCAACTACTGTCAACTACAATATCTCTCCATGGCTTTCCACGAAGAAAGGACATCTCATCCTTAGCTTTCTTCTTCCCGGCCGCTACGAAGTAAAAAATATGGATGTGTATCTTTGTCCATAAGTTGATGAGCTTAAGATTTTGTGGGAGGAGGGGGTCACCGTGCAAGATATGAGCAAGTGCGATGGTCGACGGTCCGCTAATATTCGAGCCATTTTTATGTGGACCATGCATGACTTTCGAGGATTCGGAGAGTGCTCAGGTAATTAGGCTTCCATTCTCGTTGGTAATATCTATTATAGCTTGTTCAAGTTTATATTCATTGGATAGAGGTGTTGGGACATGTCTGGTTACCATAGGTTATTATGCATGTCCATTGTGTGGGCCACAGTTAGACTCCTGAAGGTCATGAACTATGAAGAAGATTGTATATCAAGGACATGTCACTTTCTTGCCAGAGGTTCATAAACTCAGGGAAGATTTTCTTGGACAACCTCCAGCACGTATGAATGCCCAAAGCTTGTACGAGCTTAAAATGATCCACACGGAGTCACATTCAAACAGAATGCGATAGTTCTCAGTTTTCTACGAGTTTCCATATTGGACCCACTTATAGATCAACCACTTGTTGGATCTCATGTATATTTTCAAGAATGTGGGCAGCTTGCTATGGGACCATATCATAGGAAAGTAGGGGCATGAATGGATTTGAAGGAGCTAGGCAAGATGGAGTCGCTTTGGCCAACACAATCGAGTGCTGATGGTCCCTTGCAGCTACCTCGCACTCCTTGGGTTTTGTCCCTTAAAGAAGAGTGCATTGTGAAGCAAATATTCAAGTCTATCCGCATTCCGACAGGTATGATGCGTTCTCTCAGATCTGGGTTTTCTAAAGATGACCAATTATCAGGGCTAAAATCCCATGATTGCCATAAGGTATGTCAAGTTTGTGTTATGAATGGATTGTAAGTGGCCTGTGTATTTTGCTATTTGGAGTGTAGTCATTCGTAATGCTTCCTTGTTTGTGGCAGTTTGTACTACTGATCGCGATCACAAGATGCCTTACTTTAGAAATACGTGGGGTGATTTACAGGTTGTCGACTTTAGTGCAATGGATCTCATAGAAGGAGATTAAGACGTCCTCTATTGAATCCGCAAGGTGGGGAGTAGTGGAGACGGTCTATCTCTTTGAGAAATACCTGCCTACCAACATGCTCACGATACAAATCCACATTCTTATGCATTTTTTAGATGAAGTGGAGATTATTGGACCTGTCCATATGCGATGGATATTCTTCTTGGAGCGCTTCATGAAAACCCTGAAAGGCTTTGTTCAACAATGAGCTCGGCCATAAGGTAGCGTGGCTGAGAGTTGGTTGGTGTCTCAGGCATTAGTGCATATTTCACAATGGCTACAAATGCTGGATTCAAACAACAGTATGCTATGGTCAGAAGGATGATGATAGACTGATCGGAGATGTGGTGGTTGGAAATGGGGTAGAAAAAAAAATGGATGCTGCAATGGAGGAGAATGTGAATCGCTTTTGTATGTTGCACCATCCCTCTATGGAGACATGGCTCGCTAGGTACCAGCAAGTTAGGAAAGATCAAGAGGAAGCGCAATCTGAATTTTGACGTAGTACGCGCCATTGACTAATTTGATATCTTGAGGGTATAGAGGAGATGCCGTGGTTTATGTCAACGCGATGGTTGCATGGAGCTTTGACTGCAGTGTCTCGCAAAGGGGCAGAGGTCTCAACTGAGGAGTGGGAATTCTTGAGGGAATGTAGTCCAAATGTGATGACGTGTTTAGGGTTTGTCGTATGTATATTTAATATGCGACAAGTAATTGAGTATTTCAATGTATAGTACAAAATATATAGTGCGACGTGGTCGCGCGGACAACATTTTCGCGTGGAGTATATTGACAAAATGCGATCCACAACAGATTTTAGTATCATGGCAAGGCTCAAGCAAGAGATACGACAACGAGAAATAGATCCAAACACGGTTATAGATGAGATGTAGTATTTTGAAAACTTGCAAGGTATTGTTACGGTGGATTACCGTAGCTTCTTCATGATCCTATTCGATGTGTATTGGTTCAAAGTGGTACTTGAAGGAGCTGGAGCAAGAGTTCGACGAGGTCCATCTGGATTTCTCGAAATAGATTTCGAAAAAAAATGGATGGATTTACGCAACACATTTGTGTTTCCAGCCCATTGTGAATAGGTGCATGAACTCATGTGTTTTTTAATTGTATTACGACATGATACATGTCACAATAGTTAAATCTCTCTTGTATATGATTGTGAACATGTAATTTTCTATCCAAACCCCCAACAACCTCGATGGTGGAACGTTATACCTTCAGCTCCCTGAAGTGCAAGAGTATATGATCAACGTGATGTTTCGAGCATAGATGATGACAATATGCAAATATATGAGTCGATATTGCAAGGGGTAGAGGCCACCAAAATCTTGGAGCATGTAGAGGAGCCAACATCGGGTAACAATGATGAAAATACAAGAGTCCAAGAACTCTTTGAGAATGAGGTGGACTCATCCTTTTGTGGTGACATGTCTATCGACTTTGCAGTGTATGCGAAGTTGTGTTAGGAGATTGACAGGGGACCATAGGGTACTTTATACTTGGAGCATCCACCTACTCAATTTGTTGAAGAATTTCTTATAAGGGTATATAAGATATGTATTTTAAGTAAGATCTTTTTTTAAAGATTTATATTACCGTGGTTTGTATGATTTATATTGATTATGCTAACATTAATTTTTATATGTGCAGGTGATCTTTGTGAATATTTAGACCATCATGATGAGTTGAGGGATGAGCGACGAGGAGCTACAAAAGATATTCACGTGTATGTTTCTAGATCAGATAGTGAGATTCAGAGTTATGGCGGACCAGGAGCTTTCTCGGACACCTTTATGCCATTCTATTAGATCTAGTTTGGTGTGCTCTGATGCTTCAGTTTTCAGCAGACGAGGTTGACGCTTCAAACTTGGGCCAGACAGAGGGAGTGGTTTAGGGGGATGCTATGGGGATCTGGATGCAATGAGTTTGCAGTCACCTCGGGATACATGTGCTACTCCTCGCTCTCGTGGAGGTTTGAGAGGGCATGGCTCAGGTAGTTGCTCTGGAGGAATTGACGCAATGTCTTTGTCTCATTGTTCTGCTAGAGTTGCGTCACTCGTAGGATTTGTCACACTTGTGGAGACGTCTACTCCAGTCACTTCAGCTTTTGCTCAACCATCCGCAGGTGGCACCTCTATGGGTGATACTTTGAGAGATACTACCTCGTAGGTACACGAGATATACAGGGGTCTCCTTGATATGCCCAAGAGCATGGCCACATGTGGGAGAGGAGTACCCATCTTAGGCATACCTTAGAGGGGTATGCCTACCTTGTAGATGATAAGAAAGGAGCCATCATCATGAATAATGAGGGGAGGAGGGTGATGACTCGTATGAGGGTTGTGTCAACAAGTTTTTTGGCACAACGTCTTGGATCATTGAAAGAATATATCGGAGGGGACCAAGGACTACATAGTAGTATCCTTGATGAGGAGTTTTCGATACCAGCTATAGCAGATATGCTTTCTACGGGCTGAATGATGGAGTGGATGCATGCATATATATCATACAGATGATTAGACGCACGCAAGGCACTCAAGAGTGGGGCTTCAAAGCGCGAGTGGTTAGATGCGGAGGACTGGCGCCAACTTAGGGAGGAGGCTATGGATTCTCCAGGACGTTGGAGACAGCAGCGCGAGGTGGCGAGGACACGACTAGAGACCGGAGTAGTCCATCATCTTGGGAGTGGCGGTCACATGACATATCTTGAGGAGTTTGTAAGTTTTTCTTTTGTTCCGATTGTTTATTTTTTTGCAATATCCTTTGTACTAATAATCATATTTCTAACAGTTTTATTTTGTTTTCTTTGCAGCACTCTGTTTACAAACTGCGATCCCACCGACCTTGAGACTCGATATGTTGAGAGGTACGGTCTCACTGCATTGATCGACCAATTATATGGACGTGGCGGCCATGTAAGTCACTCATCTTTCTTGTTCGTAGTTACTAAGTTTAACTAAAATGCATTATTGTATTGTGGACTGATATGTAGTTATTTCTTTTTTTGCAGAGCCCGTTCGATGCTCCTTTGCAGTGGGATGAGGTTTTGGATGGCGAGGATCTATAGCTCGCCCTTAGATCCCTGGAGCTCACATACTCTTCTTTTTTTGTCACGTGATTTGTGTACACATTTTTTATGTAGTAGTACTATCTTGCCATGATTGTATCGGTCGCTTTCATTACGCGATCATGTATTTATTTCATATATCAGTGTTATGATTTAAGTACACTTTGCCCTTATTTACACAAGCATTGTACACATTACTGAAACTATTTGCCACTAATTTTTTTCCATGTTATCGTCGCTATTAGCGTCACAAATTTATTGCACACTGTCGTAGAGTTCGTGCAAGAGCTGTTGAACACGGGGTTCAAAATGCTGCAAGAAAATAGGCTAACAAGAAGAATTCAATTTTTGATACCAAAGTTCACTATATTGCTTATCAAGTTTGTAGAGTTACAACAAAGAAACTGCCAACAAACAAATTTTGTTCAAGTCCTTTAGCATGTATCTTTTGGCCTTACTCCAAGGTTTTTAAGCAAGCTCAAGCTTTCAAGCCACTAACAAAGGTAGACAGCAGAAGGTTCACAATTAGTCTCCAACCCCATGTATAAATCAGAGCAACATCAAGGGCCACCTGTACCTCAGCATTGCTAAACTCCCATAAACTTGGGTGAAATTTTGTTCAAGTCCTTCTGCATATAACTTTTGGCCTAAGGGCATAGAACAAGAGCTGAAAGAGAACAGAAGAGGACCAATGGAGTGGGAAGTTCCTCAAAGACCCTCCAAATGAGGTGGGTAACCCTTGTCTAAGACCTTCCAAATGAACACTTTGGCAAACCTTGAAATTTGAGGGCATTCAAATTTCTCCTTGAACACTTTTAAATCAATGACCTTGTTAATTGGCATCAGAGCTTCAACAGCTAGTCCAAGACCATGAAGAATGTGGACCAAATCTCTCACACAATTGGCGTTCCCCAAAGCCATATGACATCTATATTGGAATTCTGAATTCGCCACGTGAGGAACAAGCTTAGAGTTATCAATTACACAACCGCAATCAACATGACAAAAACCTAAAATTCAGAGAGGTCTCTGTAATCTCAGAGCTTTCAAACGAGCTCATCATAAACAGATCAAGCAATGGTGATCGGGAGCTGGGAAAGCATCTTCTGTTGCTGTTGAGGGTCTTCGGGCTGCTGGAAGTCCTCCATGTTGTAGATGATGGTGATGTAGAGGGCGCAGCTGGGGCATCTGGCAATCTCCTCGCGTCACATGTGCACCATGTTAGTGAAGAATCCAACTAGCTTTTTGGCAGAGATGTCCACGATCTGCACAAGAGACTTTAGACTGACGGTCCAGAAAGAATCATTCCGATGGAGAATTGAAGATGAATGCGTTTCTTGACCGCTAAACATGCCATAAAACCTCTCAATGGAACAAACGAGATACACAGTATATGCCCTTGCTCCCTTTGTCCTCTAGTGCTGGCAGCAGATTCCGGAAGAGGGATAGCGACCCCAAAATGAAGGCGTCTCACCTGTCCCTTGGCATCCAAAAGCCTCCATCTCCCCCCTTGATCAGCTCTCATTCTCATCAAGTTCCTCATCTCAATCATCTGCAACCTCAATCGCTTTTGTCAACTGTTTTTTTTCTTTAGCATTCTTGGAATGTCAATCTTTTAAATCGGTGAGTGATAGCCGCTTGAAGTTCATATCTCCACGCACCATGTCTGGGGCGTCCACTAGAGCCCTGTTCTGGTCGAAGACATTGACAATGACCACAAGCTTTCCACAGCTTCGACCATAATTCACCATAGCAATGCGCCGCCCCTTCACGGTAGTAGAACGAGCCTGAAAAAGCTCCCCCTTTGATCAGAATAGGCTAGCCTCCCAAGAAGGCCCAACAAATTTAGTTGCTCCTATTAGCAAGGACTACAACTTCTCCGAAAACCTTCTCTGATGCATCCAGTATTTCTGATTGACCACGTGGAGGAGCCCCTGTGGCTATTAGACCAACCCTGGAAATGGCATCTTTTTAACAACAGCATCATTTGTCTTGCCTCTGACTAAAACTTTCAATTTTGTGCCATTCTTATGATTCCCTGAACTTACATAACCCATGGCTATATTCTTCTTCAAGAATGCTTTATCCCGCATGTTACGTTGGCCTTGTTCATGTGCAACCTTTATCTTCATAACTTAAATGTAAGCTTCCTTTGATTCCACGGTATCCTGCACTTTTCTTGGAGTTCATCATTGAAATTAACAGCTTGATAATATTCTTTGACATCAGTTTTTCATATTTTTCTGACACACACACAACATACACACAAACAGAAACACACACAAACACAAACACACAAGTGGAGTATGTACATTGGATGCAGGTACTGATAAGGACGGAAAAATAATGCAGCGATCAAACACAATGAAACACACGCGAAAAGATAACACAGATGCACAACAAAAATGGGGGTGTTTACGGCTCGAATGCGTAGCAACACGACATCCACCCCCTCTAAACCTACGCATCCTCCGGATGAGCCAACTATCCATGATCGTCTAAGTCCACAAACAGGTCCAGTCCTTCATCAGTTTCCAGTAGACCTGTTTCTCCATCAGCTTCATCATCCATATTCTCTGCTTCTTCTCCTAGAATTTCTTTTGACTGCTCTTCTTCTGCTAATGCTTCAAGTGCATACTCTTCATCTTCTCTTCTCTTGAAAATCTTGACTCATTTTCCAGCAATGGACACCCTCAATACCGTTCCATCCAATTCAGCCAACTCATAGGTAGCATTGTCAAAAACCTGTTTCACCTCATATGGTCCAAACCATCTTTGAACCATTTTTCTCATGCTACTATGCTGATTCTCTAGGCTACTGTCGTAGACTAGAACCCAATCTCCCTCTTTTATGGCTCTAGGCCGCAAGCAATGCCTCAAATCAAACCTGTCCTTATTTCTGAGTCGGGTTGCCTTCAAACGATCAACTGCTAGCTGCACATCTTCTGTCCTTCTCTCTAGTTGACGAATCCGAAGAGCTAGAAGCTTCTCCCTTGATAAATTCTCATGCCACGGAAGAGACTCCACGTGAAAGCACAGATTTCAGTAGGCATGAGAGGTTTTTGCCCATACATCAACTCTGCAGGCATATATCCAGTAGTCACTCTATGTGTAGAGCGGTCTGCTCACAATGCAAAAGGTAGTAATCTCGGCCAATCTCCAATCCGACCTTTACAAGCTTTTTCCAATGCCTTATCGGCGGATGTCCTCTTTCACTCTTGCCATTCCCTTCTGGATTATAGGCAGTAGTAAGAGCCAACTTAATCCCAAGCCGTGAGAAAAATTCTCTAGCTTCATCTGCATCTAGCTCTCCACGATCAGCAGTAATCTTGCCTATACATCCATACCTGCAAAATATTTCTTCCAACAAGAATTTACATACTGTAGTAGTGGTCTTCATCCGCAAAGATTTGCCTTCAACATAGTTTGTAAGATCCTCCCTGGCCAAGAGAAGATATCTCATCTGCCAAAGTCCCACTGGCAAAGTAACCAAGTCTACCACCCACTTATAATGCATACATAGTAGATAGGTCAGATGCAACTCATCACGATGCCGCACTAAAGAGTAGAGCTGACAATCCCTGCAAGTCTCCACAAAGTGGGAAACATCTTTATACATCCCTTTCCACCAGTATCTTTCTTTGATTTTCTCATAGGTAGCCCACACACCTCTATGTCCAGCCCAAGAACTCTCATGAAACTCTCGCATAATCTGTATCTACATCGCTGCCTCACAAACTCCTCTCTTCTTTGGGTGCTTCCAAAGAAAACCATCTTTCAAGAAATACCCATAAGCCTTTCTTCTGATTTTCTTGAATACATCATCTGTCCAATTAGCTCTTCGAGTTAATAAACTCAGATACTGACCAATTTTTAGCCACTTTTCAACATAGAGTTCTTCAGTAAAGGCTTTAATAGTAGATACATGACAATCATGAACAAGGACAGAAGCTGCAAACTCTATCTCATCATCTTCTACAAGCATTGACTCCTCATCCTCATATCTAGCTCTAGACAGCATGTCAACAAACTGGATTATCTTTTCCTGCTATGTGTCACAATTCTGGATTCAATGATTTAATGTAGGCAATCCACCAAAGCATCGCTATATATGGAGTCGAACAGCTAGTAATCATGCCAAGCAAAGGCAAACAATCTGTTTCCACAACAACTGAAGCACCAATAAAATACCCTTTATCACACTTCAGTGCAGTGACTACTCCCCACAACTCTCTTTTAATCTGCAGATATCTCCTCTGCCGCTCATTAAGAACTTTAGCTCCAAAGCGGATTGCATATCTGTTTCCATCAGCATCATCCTCTCCCACTTCCCATCCTATGCCAATAGGGCTAGTATCAACTATCAACATGATTGGCCGTCCACACTGATAATCTACCTTGCGAAGAGTAGGAGCTGACTGCAACAGCTTCTTGAGTTTACGCATGGCTTTCGAATGCTTCTCATCCCAATGAAATTTTTGCCTCTTTCGAAGCAGCTGATAGAGAACATCTACTATGTGAGCAAAATGAGGAATCCAAATCATGTAAAATACACAAGCTCCCACAAATCTCCGCACCTCTGAAGTAGTCGAGCAATACTCTGCAATCCCGCTTATGGCATCCGCCTTTGCAGGTGAAGGCTTTCTGCCATAATAACCAACCTTATGCCCAACTATGATGACTTCATTAACACCAAAGACAGATTTCAGCCCTGAAAGAGTCAAATTTACCTCCTCTAATCGTGTCAATATTTGCTCACAAGCAACCAAGTGTTCAGCCACAAACTGTCTACATCCTTGCAAATCAAGACTCTCATTCTTTTCTTCTTCTGCACAACCCTTAATAGGCACATCATCTGGGATAGGCATGGTATACTGTGGAATATAGTCTCGCAAAACTCTATGCATAGCATTCATCATATGAGCAACTGAGTTGGTGGCACCTTGAGGCAAGGTACACATCCTCACAAGACCAATAGGTGTCCGCATAGTAGTAATATCCCTGCTTTCCAAGGCAAGCTGAAACTGGTCATAACCAGAATAGAAGTCACGTAGGGAATAGATGGCTCGTCTTGCAAAAGCCTCAGCAAAGTCATCCACAACTGGACCTGTTTCCACATTCCTGATTGTCACTCTATTCACGGGCTGCATATCCTGAATAAATCTCAAGGTACCATTCTTCTTTGGTACAGTAAACCACCTGTTAGAATAGGGCGCAAAAGAGGGTTCCAAAATCCCCATCTTAATCTTCTCATTCAGCAACTCTATCAGCTTTGGCAAGTGTGCTTTAGGCACAGGTATAGGACGTATATTCCATGGCACATGAGGGACAGTGAAGATGACCATAGGCGCAACCAATTTGGGACTAATGCAGCCAATTTCATGAGGAAAGAAAGCAAATGCCTTACCATGTCGTCCAAGCATCTCTCTAAAACATTCTTTTTCCATTGGAAGCAAGAAATCATCATTTCCAATCTTCAATTCTACAAGAGTTTCAGCTGTAAATTTTTGTCCAATATTTGCAGGATCTCTCAACAGCTGCTTCATAGCTTTTTCTATCTGCTCATCAGTATCAGGAGGAAGCGGCCCTGCAACTGGCTTAACCTTCTTATCAACTGTTTTATACTTCGCGTCAACCTTGGCATCAATCAGGCACTATTTTCTTTGCTGCAATTTTTGCAAATTTTCAGCAACTCTCAACTCTGTTGGCTGAAAGATTTTAGCCTTTTGCTCTATGGATTGCATGGGTGCAGCTTGAAACTCTGTATGCCGAAATTTTTTACCATTAAACTCTGTTGGCTGAAAGGTTTCAGTCCTCTGCTCTGTGGACTGCCATGATGTAGCCTCATACTCTATATGCTGAATTTTTCCAGCATTTAACTCTGCTAGCTGAAAGGTTTTAGCCCTCTGCAACTCTGAAAGCTGATCAAGGTTAGCCAAAGATTCGATTTTCTGAGTTTTCTCAGCCTCTAGCTCAGTTTTCAGCATAAAATCAGAAATTTCGTGATACATATCCAAGGTTTGTATAGGTATGATCCTTGAACCCTTACATACATCAGTTTTCAGCATATTTCCCATCTCAAATAATGTATTTGCATAAGACATTCCTTCATACAGCCCATCCACATGCTCTTCTGCTTGCAAAATACCTACAGTCTTCAACTCTTTCTCCTTACGACCAATGTACTGCCTGGCAGCTCTAGACAAATCTGAAATTTTTTGATAACTCACTGAACTATCTGAAGAAAAACCAACAAAATTAGTGGAGAAAGATTGGCTGCCAGGAGGCGAGATCTCCTCTTTTCTCCGCTCCGTACCACTGGCGTCTCGCAAGACAGTGGTACCTAATGAAAATCCAACTCCTTCGCAGGTAGTGGTGCCTCACGCAAGGAGTCCCTGTTTCTCGGATGATTTACTCCAACAGTCATAAACTGAACAGCTCGCATACCATCTTCACTGTGTATCCATGCATAGGCTGAGCCATCATCCATCACTTTCGTCTCCATTCTTACTTCTGTAATGAAAGGCTGTCCAAGAATAATCAGATAAGAGCAAGAATCCTGAACAAAGCAATGATAATCCTCTTCAACATTACCAATAGAAATTTTGATGCTTGGACAAGCAGCATACATATCACCAGAAGTATTAGTGGCTGCTCTCATGCGCCAGCCATGCTCTGCATCCATAGGCCACTTGCCACTCTCATAAACACCTCAAGCAATAAGATTAATCTCAAAACCATGATCAACTAAAGCAACCAAAGGAATCTATTTCTCTCCAATCCTTACCACTGTCTCAGTGGTTGCTCTAGCCCAATGACTGCATGAAAAATGGCTGCGAGGAATGAGGATAGGGGTATCATCATCTTCATACTGCATAGGCTGAACTATTTTCTCCAGCTGCGGATTGACAGAAGCATTCTCAACCATCACTACATTATCATGCTCTTCCCCAAGAGCTCCATGCCATAACCCCTGTAAAGCAGGTCCTTCCATTGCATGTCGTTTCCTCCGCAAAAGATCTTGCATCTGATCCTGTATTTCTCTTCTAGCAATCCCAAGAGCTTCTCCAACAGTAAAAGTGACTTCACTATTCAAAATTGTTTCATGAAAAATCTTACTCATATCCGTCTGCATATCAAGGTCTGACAAGAGCTTGAATCTTGGCTCCTTTCTTGGTTGTCTCTTTTCTTTCATCTGTTTGTCTCCCATAGGTTGTTCAGGACCTGATTGTGCTGGAGAACTCGTCATAGGTGGAGCTGTAACAGATGGTGAAACAAAGTCACCCACTCTAGTCTTTTTGGAGGTGTTGAGACCCTCCTAATCTCTTCTTCTCTTTTCCTCAACCACGACATCTAAACCATGTGTTTTCGCCATATAAGCAAAAATAGAATACCTGTCAATAAGAGAATCCCATCCTGTTTCTCCTCGGATGCTGGAGCCCACACAAGTCATAGTGGATGCCTGAACTTTTCCTCTTCTCACTATCTCCAAGGCAGAGGACCATAAAGCAGAGTCTCCATCTGATTTCTGCTCAAGCTTGACTCCATAAGCTGAAGCATCTCCTTTAACACTCACATAAGCTGATTGCGCAGCCATATCATCAACGAGCTTCTTCATGCCTCCCTTCCCAAAGTTCGTGTCAAGAGGAGCACCAGTCTCTGTCAGCCATATCTTTCCATCTTGTCCCCAAAACACTACGTTCTTCTTACGCGCTTCCTGAAAAGCATCACAATCTCTACAATGTTGGTGCTCTGTACTATCGCACCAAATACATCGTCTCCCTTTTCTTTGGCCAGCTGGGAAAGCAGTCACTGGAGCAGGTGCTACAACAGGTACTGATATAAGTTGCTCTTTTAACTTCCCAACTTCAGCTTTGACTGCCTCTATCGTCAAATCTACCAAGCCTTTAATAACATCATCTACTAATAAGGGCACTAGAGCAGTAGGAACTGGTGGATTTACAATAGGAGTAGGCTTAGGCATAGAACTTGCAGAGGTCTCCAAGGATTTTTCAGAAGGAGATCCTATATTACGATGCAATCGTACCCTCTTGCGCTGCTTCTTAACAAGCGCATTCACAACATCAATGACATGTCTCCACTCAATCTTTAAACCTGAATCAGTAGCTTGATCTTCCAAACGATCATCCAACTTTTCCTGTAAATCAGCATCAGCAGCTTGTAAAAATAATTCCACTTTCTACATCTCCAAAGCTTGCTACTTAGTTCCATCCAACTGATCATAGCGGCTCTCAAACTCTCGCAGAAGGGCGGTAACTGAAAGTCCTTTATTAGGCATAGAAACCCATGCTAAGAAATTCCTATGGTTCATAAGACCTGTATCCTCCAGGAGATATTCATCTTTTAATGCATTCTTAAACTCTGTCCAACCAGCATGTGTTCCTTGAATTTCTGAAATTCGGACTTCAAGCGTGCGAACCACGATCCACAAAAAGTAGCGGCTTGAAACGTCTTGAGAAACCCCAAAAAACTTCATCTTTTCTTCATACAAATACAGGTAAGTTGAAACTTGTTGGCCGTTGAACTACTTCATCTCTTGTTGGACAGCTTTCAAGGCATCCATGGCATCACTATCGCATTTCGCGTGAGCTTGCTGTTGCATATAGGTTGTAAATGACTGAAACAGATGCTTCATGACATTCTCATCTGTCATCTCTACTTGCGAGTCTCCCATCTTGCTGAAAATTGACGTAGCGCTTTCACGTCGGGTTCACCAGAAATGTCGTAGAGTTCGTGCAAGAGCTGTTGAATGCAGGGTTCAAAGTGCTGCAAGAAAAGAGGCTAACAAGAAGAATTCAATTTTTAATGCCAAAGTTCACTATATTGCTTATCAAGTTCGTAGAGTTACAACAAAGAAACTTCCAACAAACAAATTTTGTTCAAGTCCGCAAGCTTTCAAGCCACTAACAAAGGTAGACAGCAGAAGGTTCACAATTAGTCTCCAACCCCATGTATAAATCAGATTAACATCAAGGGCCACCTGTACCTTAGCATTGCTGAACTCCCATAAACCTGGATGAAATTTTGTTCAAGTCCTTCAGCATATAACTTTTGGCCTAAGGGCATAGAAGAAGAGCTAAAAGAGAACAAAAGAGGACCAATGGAGTGGGAAGTCCCTCAAAGACCCTCCAAATGAGGTGGGTAACCCTTGTCTAAGACCTTCCAAACGAACACTTCGGCAAACCTTGAAATTTGAGGGCATTCAAATTTCTTCTTGAACACATTTAAATCAATGACCTTGTTAATTGGCATCAGAGCTTCAACAACTAGTCCAAGACCATGAAGAATGTGGACCAAATCTCTCACACAATTGGTGTTCCCCAAAGCCATATGACATCTTATTGGAATTCTGAATTCGCCACGTGAGGAACAAGCTCAGAGTTATCAATTACACAACCGCAATCAACATGACAAAAACCCAAAATTCAGAGAGGTCTCTGTAATCTCAGAGCTTGCAAATGAGTTCATCATAAACAGATCAAGCAACGGTGATCGGGCGCTGGGGAAGCGTCTTCTATTGTTGTTGAGGGTCTTCGAGCTGCTGGAAGTCCTCCATGTTGTAGATGATGGTGATATAGAGGGCGCAGCTGGGGCATCTGGCAATCTCCTCACGTCACATGCGCACCATGTTAGTGAAGAATCCAACTAGCTTTTTGGCAAAGATGTCCATGATCTGCATAAGAGACTTTAGACTGACGGTGAAGAAAGAATCGTTCCGATGGAGAATTGAAGATGAATACGTTTCTTGACCGCTAAACATGCCATAAAACCTCGCAATGGAAAAAACGAGATACACAGTATATGCCCTTGCTCCCTTTGTCCTCTAGCGCTGGCAACAGATTCCGAAAGAGAGATAGCGACCCCAAAATGAAGGCGTCTCACCTGTCCCTTGGCATCCAAAAGCCTCCATCTACCCCCTCGATCAGCTCTCATTCTCATCAAGCTCCTCATCTTGATCATCTACAGCCTCAATCGCTTCTATCAATTGTTTTTTTTCTTTAGCATTCTCAGAATGTTAATCTTTTAAATCGGTGAGTGATAGCCGCTTGAAGTTCATAGCTCCACGCACCATGTCTAGGGCGTCCACTAGAGCCCTGTTCTGGTCAAAGACATCGACAATGACCACAAGCTTTCCATAGCTTGGACCATAATTCACCATAGCAATGTGCCCCCCCTTCACTGTAGTAGAACGAGCCAGAAAAAGCTCCCCTTTTGATTAGAATAGGCTAGCCTCCCAAAAAGACCCAACAAATTTAGTTGCTCCTATTAGCAAGGACTAAAACCTCCGCTGGTAACTTCTCCGACATCCTTCTCTGATGCATCTAGTATCTCTGAGTGACCACGTGGAGGAGCCCCTGTGGCTATTAGACCAACCCTACAAATGGTATCTTTTTAACAACAGCATCATTTATCTTGCCTCTGACTGAAACTTTCAATTTTGTGCCATTCTTATGATTCCCTGAACTTACATAATCGATGGCTATGTTCTTCTTCAAGAATGCTTTATCCCGCATGTTACGTTGGCCTTGTTCATGTGCAACCTTTATCTTCATAGCTTAAATGTAAGCTTCCTTTGATTCCACGATATCCTGTACTTTTCTTGGAGTTCATCATTGAAATTAAGAGCTTGATAATATTCTTTGACATTAGTTTTTCATATTTTTCTGACACACACACAACATGCACACAAACAGAAACTTACACAAACACAAACACACAAGTGGAGTATGTACATTGGATGCGGGTACTGATAAGGATGGAAAAATAATGCAGCAATCAAACACAATGAAACACATGTGAAAAGATAACACACATGCACAAAAAAAATGGGGGTGTTTACGGCTCGGATGCGTAGCAGCACGACAACGCGTTGCTATTAGCATCACAAAGCATCGTTATCAGCGTCGCTATTTGCATCGGTATGAGTGTCGTAAATATCATTATCAACGTTGCTATTTGCATTAGTATCAGTATTTGCGATGCTGATATCGACGTTGATAGCGATGCTAATACCGACTATTCTATGGCATCGCCATAACGACGTTTTTTGCGATGACAGAAAAAAAATTATTTATGAACATTTTCGTCACTTTTAACGTCAGCATAAGGCCTATATCTTGTAGTGTTATATTATTCCATTTCTAAGATTAGAAAACCTTTTCAAGCTAAATATTCATTCATCTGAACACTCATAGAAACAAACGTAAGATATACAGAAGTTCAAGAAACCATCAACAAAAATCATAAAAACTATATAGCTCAACTAAAACCAATCAAAACCATTAAACGAGAATGGAAGCCTATTTACCTAAGCACTCTCCGAATCCCGCAAAGTCATGCATCATCCACATGAGAATGGCTCGAATATTGGCGGACCGTCAACCATGGCGCTTGCTTATATATTGCACGGTAACCCCCTCCTCCCACAAAATCTTAAGCTCATCAACTAATGAACGAAGATACACATCCATAATTTTGACTTTGTAGCCGTCAGGGATGAGTAAGCTAAGGATGAGATGTCCTTTCTTTGTAGAAAGCCATGGATGGATATTGTAGTTTACAAGGACTATAGGCCACACACTGTAAGAAGTTGAGTGCATATCGAATGGGTTCACACCATCCATTGCAAGACCAAGCCGAATATTCCGTGGCTCTCAGACAAAGCTTGGAAAGATAGAGTCAATGTGGCTCCATGCGCGTGAATCCGTTGATATTCGTTGAACTCCATCTATGGATCTATTTTGCACATGCCACGTTGTCAAGCTCGCCATGCTCGACGTACGAAACATGTGGTTTATGCGGGGGATAAGCGAAAAGCGTCTAAAAACTTTTTGAGGGATGGTTTGCCCTTGCAAGTCCTGTCGATACCTATGAGAACCACACTTTGGACATGTCTCCATAGTCTCGTATTCTCCTCAAAACAATATGTAATCATTGATACATGCATGGATGCTGCTGTAGTCCATGCTAAGCTTTTGTAAAACATATCGGGCATCATCATGAGACTCAAGCATGGTATTTATAAGTGGTAATATATTATACTTCAATAACTTAAAAAAAATCATAAAACACCTTGAAAAAGCACAAATATTTTTAATGATAGTGTCGAAAAGAAATCAATGAAGCGTACATATAAGGTACTTGATCAACTCGGTCATACTCGCAAGAATCGCTCCACCTATATTTTGCTTGCACACTTAGGAGTGCAAGTAGTGTCTTCAGGCAAGGTACTCGACACCCATCATATAATGGTATGGATGCTTCCTCTCTAAGTGGATCAGAAGTCTCGACATCCATGGAAATCAATGCATCGATCATTGCCTCCATCTCAGGCTCCAAGATTGTAGGTAAGTCTCGAAGGCTGTCTGTCTCCTCCAATATTGACGGTATAGATTGGGCAGTACCTTTCAAGTGGTGGATTAGCTCAAGCACTCCATCCATCGCATGCCCACGAACTCTTCTAACTGGCCGCAAAGGGTATACTCCTCCTTGGGACGAGACGCCACCTCCTTGGATAGAAAATTTACCAGCCATACCTAATCTTTTTGTATATGGTATTCAATTAGCTTGCGAGTACGATACATGATCGATATTAAATTTTCTTACCGTTTGCTGAAAATCCAAGATTGCCTGATCAATGATCTTAGATTGAAACTCGCCAAAGCGTCGTACGTGTTCTATAGACAATCGACGTTTTCGTCTAATTGCCAGCTTATATTGAGAGCAAGGACTTGGGACACGCTGATTAAGATACGCCTTGCGATCTACTACTACTACTACTACTACTATTACTACTACTACTACTACTACTACTACTACTACTACTACTACTACTACTACTACTACTACTACTACTACTACAAACAAGAAAAGAAAAAAAAACTACTATTACTACCACTACTACAGCAACAACAACAAATAAGAAAACTAGATAATAATAAACAAGAAAACAAAAAAAACAATTACTATGAAAAAAAAAACAACAACAAACAAGAAAACCACTACTACTACTACAACCACGACCACGACTACGACTATGACTAGGACCACGACTACAACTATAACCACGACCACGACCACGACCATGACCACGACCACCACTACCACTACCATTACCACTACCACTACCACTACCACTACCACTACCACTACCACTATAATAAACAAGAAAAGAAGAAAAAAAATCAACAACAATAACTACTACTACTACAATAACAATAAACAAGAAAAGAATAAAAAACTACTACTACTACTACTACAAAAAAAAAAAAGAAAACTAAACAACAATAAACAAGAAAAGAAAAAAAAAACTACTATTACAACAAACAAGAAAACAACAACCTCTCCCTCCCTCTCCCTCTCTGTCTCCATCTCCCTTCCTTTCTCTCTTTCCCTATTATGTTTGATGTTTTCTCTCTTATCTCCTCTCCCTCTCTCATTTCCTTTTCTCTCTTCCTCTCCCTCTCTCATTTCCTCTCCCTCCCTCACCCTTATCCTCATCCTCTCTTTCTCTCTTTTTCTATTATGTTTAATTTTTTTCTCTCTCCTCTCCCTCTCTCATTTCCTTTTCTCTCTTCCTCTCCCTCCCTCACCCTTACCCTCTCTTTCTTTCTTTCCCTATTACGTTTAATGTATTTTCTCTCTTTCTCTCCCTCTCTCTTTCCCTATTATGTTTAATGTTTCCCTCTCTCTTTCCTCTCCCTCTCTCTCCTCTCCCTCTCTTTTCTTTGCCTCCTTGTCCCTCTCTCATCTCATCTCCCTCTCCCTCTCTGTCTCTTTCCCTGAACCAGTATAATGCTTTTTCTCTCTCTTCTCCCTCTCTCATTTCCTTTTCTCTCTTCCTCTCCCTCATTTCCTCTCCCTCCCTCACCCTCACCCTCTCTTTCTCTCTTTCCCTATTATGTTTAATGTTTTTTCTCTCTCCTCTCCCTCTGTCATTTCCTTTTCTCTCTTCCTCTCCCTCTCTCATTTCCTCTCCCTCCCTCACCCTCACCCTGTCTTTCTCTCTTTCTCTATTATTTTTAATGTTTTTTCTCTCTTCCTCTCCTCTCTTCCTCTTCCTCTCTCATTTCCTCACCCTCTCTTTCTCTCTTTCCCTATTATGTTTAATAAGTTTTCTCTCTCCTCTCCCTCTTTCATTTCCTTTTCTCTCTTCCTCTCCCTCTCTCATTTCCTCTCCTTCTCTCTCCCTCTCCCTCTCTTTCTTCCTCTCCCTCCCTCTCCCTCTCCCTCTCTCTCTCTTTCCCTATTATATTTAATATTTTTTCTCTCTCCTCTCCCTCTCTCATTTCCTTCTCTCTCTCTCTCTCTCTCTCTCTCTCTCTCATTTCATCTCCCTCCCTCACCCTCACCCTCTCTTTCTCTCTTTCCCTATTATGTTTAATGTTTTTTCTCTCTTCCTATAGCCAGTATATTGGCCTTCCCTTTCAAGCAAAAACTCTCTTTGGAAGGCCGCAAAAAAAGAAATAAATCATAGTTATGGTTCCAACCTCTAGGCTACAATACCATACCGCAGCTCGTCCTTCTAGAGTCATATTAAAGAACATCATCATGTGTCCATCTTGGATTTAGTAGTTGAACATTAACTTTTGGAACTCATTAATAAAAAGAATTTCATCTTCCTCTACTAACCCATTAAAAATGGATAGAGGGAATCCTAAGACTGGCAAGTTTGGTGGTCCTATTGGGATTGCAATGGGTTGCACCATGGTGACAAACTGGATTCGCTAAGGGAGTTTGAACTATGCGAATTATTACTCCACTTGAAATGGGCTGATTAATTGGGACAGGGAAAGTATTGAAACTTCCTCCTCTTCATGGACTATGCATGGGGCTAGGGTAACTTAGACCCCTCCCTTATAGGGATATCATACAACTTCTTTGCATAGAATATCTCCTAATAATCTCAACCCGCCATCTAGCATGTTTAGCTCTTTCTTGCTTCTTTTGAAGCTCTGCTTCTTGACAGTCTTTTGGATATATTTTATTGCATTTTGGCATACACTAATAAATTGGTCCCTATTGATTGAGATTCAAAGATCGCCACTTATTAGTGACTCACGACAAATGCACCCCCTATGGGGGCCTAAAATGGGCCCGATATTGACTCTATGGCACTAGTTGGGCCTCTATTACGTACCCAAACAACCCCTCACGGTAGCTAGGAGCGTCTAAGGGGTAAACTATCCTAACCTCTAATACATAACTTTGAGTTTTTGTGGATTGTAATCCAACGGATAAACCTTCCCACACTCCTCATCACAAAGGGATTCCTTGCACATATTGATGTAATACACCATGTAAGTATAGACAAAGAGAACAGCTCTCAACTGATTGCCAAAACTCCACTATGGCTCTCCTATACCTCTGGGACTTTCCCTAAGATGTGTCTCTTTCATATATAGAATACATTAGATACATGCTCCACTCTTTTAATCGATTGATCCAAGAGATGTAATATATTCCTCACTGAATATTCCCCAAAGGAGACGAACCACTAACCCTACAGGTTAGGATACCCCACCTCCTCAACATAGGTCATCAATCATGAAAACAATTATCGCACAATGCAATGTGTACGATTTATAGTGCTCAAACAAAATTTTCATCAACAACCAACATTGTGAAGGTGCAAAAACATTTCTCTTCATACCTTTACTCTAAGCGAGTTTATTGTGTGGCATAGGGCCAACATCGAGTATGCTAGTACTATTGGATCCTCTTAATCTTAAACCACACGTGTCATATATGCCACACATCAGAAAAACACCATAATTTAGCATATTATCAGCCCTCAACACCCTCCTTCTCCCTATGACTTAAGACTGTGTATTCACTGGTGGATTTAGAGAGCAGGTTTTTAATGTATTTTTCCTTCTTCATAAAAGTAGTAAATATCCACTGTAGCATAAAGATAGGGCTAAACCCCATGCATTCACCTTATCATACATCATTACAAGATACATGCCTCATACCAACCTTTAAAGTGATGAAAATGTTCACAAAAAAAATTGCCCCTGTCGTCACTAAACACATCACTATTGGCACCTCAATAGAACTATTGTTGTTGGTGTTGCTATTAACGTTGCTATTTGCATCATTAATGATGCAGATATAGTGATGCCAATAGAGACGTGTAAAGTTCTAAATCTCCTTCCTCGTGTGAACTACCCCTTATAGAAAAGGGGGATAATGATATGGCAATTGTTGGTAATTTCTTGGGGATAATGTTGAGATATCGAGCTCCACTCGTGATACGCCAGGGTGACCGTTGTGTATTTATGTCACCGACTTGTCAGTTGCAGATGCGGTTGGTACACCGCCCCTGAATAATAGCTACATGATAGCTATCCTTATCTACTCTAGTTCGTGGCTCAGTTAGTATGCCACCTTAGTTAGTTGAGTTTGGTTTGAGACCCATATAGAGGGTTCTTCTATTTCTTTGTACTTGAGTTCTTTTGGCTTACACAACTAAGAAGAGGAAAACTGGTTTTCATCCTCCACCCTTGTGTGTCTTCCCCCATTGTGCAAGCAAGAAAGCTTCAAGCGAGACTCCTTCCTTCTCTCCCACAATCTTGACATGGTATCAGAGCCTTGTTCGTGGTAAGGAGCTCAAGAAAGCAAGCCAAGCTCGCGGTGGTCTGGTAAGAGGAGCAGTGTTGCTTTCATTTTCTGTTTTGGGAGCAGATCTCTGCAGGTAGCACAGCCGGAAATTGCAGGAGTGCATTGTCTCAGGTTGAGACACCCTTCGCGCTGCAGCAAGAGGGCAATATATGCTGCGGGACAGAGCTTTAGCTCTTGGCGACCCTGTTTTTTTTATTTGAGGCCATTTCGGGGCCTGTTTTGGAGGCGGAAGTTTTCTGCACGCACTCAGGAAAAAGCCCTGTTTTATGCTGTGCGACCACTGTTCTACAGGTCGGTGAAAAGTTACCACAGAAATTGCATCGTATGCTTGTGCGCAGAGACATTGGGAGTTACAGAATCATCCTTGGTTTCTGTTTATGCAAAATCGTCACTAGGAAGTGACTGTGTGGTCAAATACCACTTTCGCCAGTTTTGCAGATTTGCCCTTGTGAGGCTGAAGCTGTGTTCTTTGCAGTGACAGAACTTTTTGCAGTATTTTGTAATGGCGTCTGATTCTCTCTCACAGATTGTCACTGAAAAGCTTGACAAGAACAACTTCCAAGCATGGAAGTTTAGAATGACGAATTTCCTTATGGGAAAAGGATATTGGAAATTTGTTGCAGGAAATGAAGAAGAACCAGTTCTTCCTGATGTTCCCAATCAACAGCAAATGCAGGCATTTAAAGCATGGCATGAGAGAGCCAGGAAAGTTATGTATTGGCTGTCTATCAGCATTTCAGACTCTATGATTGTGCATATTCAAGATGCAAGTACGCCAAAGGAGGCATGGGATACTCTGTCAAAGATGTATAGCACAAATACACAAGCCAGGAAAATGCAGCTCAAGCAAGAGTTGCACAATGTGCAAAGAGAAAATATGAGCATCAATGACTACCACATGAAGGTGAAGAAGATTGCAGATGCACTTGCTTCCATTGGGTCGCCAGTGGAAGATGATGATTTAGTTTCCGTGACCTTGAATGGTCTAGGAAAGGATTATGCACAGTTTCGGACATCCATTTCAGTTCGTGAAAGATTTCTTGATTTTGAGGAGTTGATTGCTCTTCTAATTTCTGAGGAGCAGAGAAATGGTGGTGCATCTTCTTCAGGAGGAACTTCAAAAGAAGCTGTCTTCTACTCAAATGCTGGAAGAGGTAGAGGCAGAGGTAGAGGAGGCCGATTTGGAGGCCGTGGTAGAAATCAGAATATGCAGCAAACTCAAGAAAACCAGTCCTATGGAGGAGGACGTGGTAACTCTAGAGGCAGGGGGAGCCAAAGAGGTCGTGGTGGATGGCAAAGAGGTCAAAATGCAAACAGTAATATTGAATGCTACTACTGTGGTAAAATGGGTCATATGGCTAAAGACTGCTATAAAAAGCAGAATGACATCATGAATGGAAAACTGCAACAAGGGAATTATGCATCTTCTAGTAGACAGGGTGATGACAGAAATGAGCATTTGTTCATGGTGCAGCACATGAACAATTCTGTGACAAGTGCAGAAGAAAGCAACGATGTATGGTATGTTGACTCAGGTGCATCAAACCACATGACAGGTCATGCAGAATGGATGGAGGATGCAAGGAAAATGGAAAAACCAGGATTTGTGGAGACTGGTGATGATACTGCACATCCTATTGTGCAAATTGGAAAAATTCCCTTGTCTATGCAGGATGGGAAAAAGAAATACCTGTCCGATGTATTTCATGTCCCAAATATCACCAAGAATCTGGTTTCTGTTGGTCAAATGGTTGAGCAGGGCTTGCAGGTCAGATTTAATCCTCATGGATGCTTTGTTGAGGATATGAAAAATAAAGGTCGCTTGATAGCAAAAGGAAAGAAGAAGGGCAGAATGTTTACATTGGATGCAGACATGTCTGAATTGAGTGCAGCAATGTTTGCACATGGGACCGGTGTAGTTGCAGATATTGATATCTGGCATAAACGCATTGGTCATGTTAATGTACAGCGACTTAAATCAATGCAGGCCCAGAATATTGTTGCAGGATTGCCTAAATTCAAGGTTGCAGAAATGCATAAGGTATGTGAAGCCTATCAGTTTGGAAAACAGGCAAGGAAACCATTTCCTAGACATGTTCAAGAGAGTAAGAAGCCATTGGAATTAATCCACTCTGATGTGTGGACTACTAAAGCTGCATCTCTTGGAGGCTGTCATTATTTTGTCAGTTTTATTGATGACTATAGCAGAAAAGTTTGGGTGTATTTTATGAAAAAGAAAAGTGAAGTTTTTGGGCATTTCAAAACTCTTAAAGCTATGGTTGAAAAAGAAACAGGTCTGTAAGTAAAATGCCTAAGGTCAGATGGAGGGGGAGAGTACCTCTCAAATGAGTTTGCAAGGTTCCTGCAGGAGCATGGCATAAAGCAGCAATATTCATGCAGTCATACCCCACAGCAAAATGGAATTGCAGAAAGAAAAAACAGACATATTGGAGAGGTGTCTCGTGCCATGCTCAATGAAAAAGACCTGCCAGATTTTTATTGGGCTGAAGCAGTTGCTACAGCAGTCTACATAATGAACAGGACTCCCACTGCAGCAATACATGGAATGACTCCAGAGGAGAGGTATACTGGTAGGAAACCAGATATTTCTCATTTGAAAATTTTTGGTTGCATTGCCTATGTACATGTGCCAGATGAGTTGAGATCCAAGTTGGATCCAAAAGCTGAGAAGTGCATCTTTATTGGTTACTCTCTGCAGCAAAAAGGGTATAGATGCTATAACCCTTCTACTCGTAAGTTTACAGTGAGCAGAGATGTTGTTTTTGATGAGATGAGTAGCTGGTATAAACCAGTAAATGTGATTGATGATGTAGATGCATAAAATGGTAATGCTGCACAGAATTCACAGCAGCAGTCACAAAATATTAGTGGACCTGGAGTGTCCTCTAGTAGTGGTTCACACTCTTCGCCATGGACAGGCAGATTGAGATCAGGAGAATCTTCTCAAAGTAATGCAGATAGTGGTATGCAGGTATCACGAAAAGGAAAAGAGAAGGTTGATCAGCCCATGTTTGATGTGAATGCAGGTCACTCTTATGTGGATGGTGAATCCAGTGGCTCAGAACAGAGCATTGATGAT
Organism: Lygodium microphyllum; assembly: GCF_053477565.2. Taxonomy (NCBI): domain Eukaryota; kingdom Viridiplantae; phylum Streptophyta; class Polypodiopsida; order Schizaeales; family Lygodiaceae; genus Lygodium; species Lygodium microphyllum. The sequence continues at coordinate 106,395,219 of NC_141146.1, read as the reverse complement.
GAGTTGGGTATTCCTTCTATTGTTACACCTGGAGTAAGGAAGACCAGGGATGTTTTGAGAGCACCTGGGAGTGAACCCACTTTGTGCAGGTCTACCAGAGTTAGGTATCCTGTGGATAGGCTGAAATATGATGGATTTACAGCCATTCACTATGCATATATGGTCAAAGTGATACAGGAACCAGAACCCACTTCTTTTGAGCAAGCCATGGGAAAAGAAAAATGGGAGAAAGCCATGGATGAAGAAATGGATGCCTTGGAAGCAAATGCTACATGGGAATTGGTACCTTTGCCTAAAGGTAAGAATGCAATTGGCTGTAAGTGGGTTTATAAGGTGAAGCACAATGCAGATGGTTCTGTGAACAGATACAAGGCAAGATTAGTAGTCAAGGGGTATGCACAAACATATGGCATTGACTATGAAGAAACATTCAGTCCGGTTGCAAGGATGGCAACCGTAAGAGCAGTCATTGCTATGGCTGCATCAAAGGGATGGTCTTTACATCAGATGGATGTAAAGAATGCCTTCTTGCATGGTGATTTGCAAGAAGAGGTATATATGGAGCAGCCACCTGGTTATGTGCATACTGTTCATCCTGAGTTTGTTTGCAGGTTGAAGAAAGCTTTGTATGGCTTGAAGCAAGCACCTAGAGCATGGTCTGACAAGATAGGACAGTATCTTGTCACTATTGGCTTTCAGATTTCCAAGGCAGATTTCTCACTTTATGTGAGAAAAACAGAGAAAGGTATTATGCTACTTGTCATTTATGTTGATGATTTGATTATGACAGGTGACAGTGATGAAGATATCCTTCATGTGAAAATGCTATTGAAGCAGAAGTTTGAGATGAAGGATTTGGGAGAGCTGCGTTATTTCTTGGGCATTGAGGTGATTAGATCACCAAGTGGGATACAGCTCTTGCAGAGGCAGTATGGATTGGATATGTTGTCCAAATATGGGATGACAGGCTGTAAGGCTATTTCAGTTCCTTTGGAGCAGAATGTGAAGCTGAGCGCAGATACAGGTGAGCTTCTGGAAGACCCTACTATGTACAGACGCATAGTAGGAAGCTTGATTTATATGACTATTACCAGGCCAGATTTGAGCTATGCTGTTGGATTGGTAAGTCAGTTTATGCAGGCTCCAAGGAAACCGCATTTGGATGCGGCTAGACGCATACTCAGGTATGTGAAGTCCACATTGCAGTATGGACTATTTTATGAGACTGGGGTTCGGATACAGTTGCATGGATACACTGATGCTGATTGGGCTGGTAGCATTTCTGATAGACGATCTACCAGTGGATATGTGTTCTCTTTTGGGAGTGCTGCAGTCACTTGGAGCAGCAAGAAACAGCCTACAGTTGCCTTGTCGAGCACAGAGGCTGAGTACAGGGGTGCAGCAATGGCTGCATGTGAGGTAGCTTGGTTGCATAAGCTACTTTATGATATGCATCAGTCTACAGATGGGCCAGTTGTCATTTATTGTGACAACATGAGTAGTATACACTTGGCAAATAACCCAGTCTATCATGCTAGAACAAAGCACATTGAGGTGCATTATCACTATGTGCGAGAGAGGGTTTTACTAGGTCTTATTGATCTAGTTTATGTCAGCATAGAGGATCAGGTAGCTGACATATTCACGAAGGCATTGGGCACAGAGAAGCTGCGCAAGTTCAGAGACCTGCTTGGTGTGCAGGAATTGGGATTGAGCTCGAGGGGGAGTGTTGAGATATCGAGCTCCACTCGTGATACGCCAGGGTGACCGTTGTGTATTTATGTCACCGACTTGTCAGTTGCAGATGCGGTTGGTACACCGCCCCTGAATAATAGCTACATGATAGCTATCCTTATCTACTCTAGTTCGTGGCTCAGTTAGTATGCCACCTTAGTTAGTTGAGTTTGGTTTGAGACCCATATAGAGGGTTCTTCTATTTCTTTGTACTTGAGTTCTTTTGGCTTACACAACTAAGAAGAGGAAAACTGGTTTTCATCCTCCACCCTTGTGTGTCTTCCCCCATTGTGCAAGCAAGAAAGCTTCAAGCGAGACTCCTTCCTTCTCTCCCACAATCTTGACAGATAATGCAAATTTTTTTTCCTTATCCCCCCCCAACCGACAATCGTGCTGGAGGGGGAGGGGAATAGCAACAAAGCGGAAGCTCCTCCGTGGAGCTCGCAGAGGGATACCACCATGCGCACTGACACAAAGGGGGGTATCATCATCCCCTCCCCCCCTATTTAACCAGAAGGGGGGGCTGCTACCGGCAGGATGAAAGGAGGGAGTAGTTGAGCCGTGTGGAGAGAACGTGAAGAGGAAGCCTGCCAAATACCCTGCGCTGCCGCCCTGCAATTAGTGGAAGGAGGGAGGGATAAGCCGCCTCGTCGCCTCTCTGCCCTGAGGAGGGCCGTTGAACTGCTGCTGAGCCAAGATGACATCACCGTGCCGTTACTCCACGCAACCTGGTTGTTGGTCTTGCCGCCAGTCACTGTTGGCCACATGGGAAGTTCTAGAAGCTTCCAAAGGGGGGGCCTCCTTAACCCCCCTTCCTATACCTTATTATCATCCCCCCCCCCCCCTCCCCCCCCCCCCCCCCCCCCCCCCCCCCGTGATTTAACCTTTAAGCCCTTTCTTATGGGCTTTAAAAACCTTTTCATCGCCCGTGTCTTATCACCCCCCTTATCCCTTAAGCCTTTAGGCTTTAAAGGTCTTATCACCCCTCTTATCCCTTAAGCCTAAACACTCCCTTGTTTATCCCTTAAACCTTTAGGCTTTAAAGGTCTTATCACCCCTCTTATCCCTTAAGCCTAAACACCCCCGTGTTTATCCCTTAAACCTTTAGGCTTTAAAGGTCTTATCACCCCTCTTATCCCTTAAGCCTAAACACCCTCGCGTTTATCCCTTAAACCTTCAAGCTTTAAAGGTCTTATCACCCCTCTTATCCCTTAAGCCTAAACACCCCCGCATTTATCCCTTAAACCTTTAGGCTTTAAAGGTCTTATCACCCCCCCGGCGGTGTTGAAAGCATTATATGCCCCTTCCCATAGTTGGAACCTAACCCTCGTGTTTTTTTAAAATTTTTCTTTAGCCCTTCCTCATTGGCCTCGGAATCATTTCCCCCCTCCGTGTGTAAACTCTCATAAGCCCTTTTCTCCTAATTTGACCTAAGGGTCCTTAGACCCTTACTTATAACCTTTACGATTATTAGTTTCCCTTGGAGCTCTCCCGCACCTTGTGTATTTTCCACACCTTTCTCTTCCCGTTCGTGTGAGTTTACAAAGGCCATTAAGCCTTCCCCATGGCTTCAATGGGTCTTAGTCGTAAAAAAATCTGAAACACCCTTTCGAATTCCCGACTTCAAGGAGGGAGCCTTCCAAAAATTACTTTCGACGAACAGTGCAAGGGAGCGACAGTGGAATTCCAAGGAGGAGTTGTAAAGCTGCTTCCACGTCTGAAAAACTACAATTGCGATGCCTCCTAAGAAAGTCCAGGGCACAACTGCGGGAGGGTCATCTCCCGGTATCCATGTGGATATCTCACCCCAAACCCAGGTTTTCCTTCCTAATTATTATTTGATATTGTTATAATTCAATCTTGCAAGGTTAATTGTTAGAAATAGGATATATTTTTGTCCTAGATGCTTACGACGAAGGAACTTAGTCGTTAATACTTTTAATGAAACATGCAAAATAAAGAAAGCATAAAAGCATTTCTAGCAAATAGCTTATGCATTGAAATGAATTATAAGATTAGATTATTATCCATTGAAATAGTATACTTCGATTAAGCCTAGAAGTATAAACTGCATCTCATACTATTAATCCATATCCTCTTTGCAATTAATCATCATGGAAAGTGCAAGCATGAAATGATTCTTACGATGCATAAACTCTAGGGAAATATCGTTTGTCAACATCATAAATTATCAAGTAAAAGGTTGCTTATTTAGCATGAATTTTGTTCGCAAAGAAAAGGGAAGATTAGTTGAAATTAACCTAACGTGACCTTAAACCGATAAGTTAGGGTTGAAAAATCAATTTACGTATAGTCAACGAATCATGTGGAAGTAATCTTGAAATTATCTTCTAGAGTTAACCAATTTGGCATAAAACCTAAAACACCTAAGCCATGGAATACTCGTTCGCAATAAGTTAATTCCAGGAAACGCCTATACCTTAAATACTTTCCCATATTCACTGAATGTAGGGACAGTGAATTGTAATCGTAAAGTGAGCTAGGGTTTGTCTGTGAGAATCTTACAAAGATGAAGCTCGGAAACCCTAGGTCTAACGACGCCAACCTAGTAACCTGAAACAGATTGTTTCGTGACTCCATAGACTCATAGTTCGATGCGACACTTGCGCAACAAGTGCAGAGTCATTTGATCTTGTGATTGGATGACAAGGGAATGACCAAGTCCTTACAATGAAGTTGGCATGTCCTTACGCAAGTTATCTTGCAAGAGGATGAATAATCATCCTAATTTAGTGGTCTTTCTTGAGTAAAGAAGATTGATTGAAACTAAAGACCAACTGATTAACTTAAGGTTTGACCAAGTTGGGTTAAGAGGGTATGCCCTAACCCAGGATATAGGGGATCTTGCTAAGTTGCAATTCATCCCGGATCGAGTGCTGGACGCATTCGAAAGAAAGGATTCATTCCTTAGCAGTTTGCCAACAAAAACGATCAATGGAAATGTTTGTGCTTGCTACATATTTTAGAGCACTGTTTGGCTTTGTTTGATGAATGAATTAAAAGATAAATGAATATCTATACTTCAGGTTGAAGTCCTGAAGGGAGAGGCAGCTTGAGTTACCCTCGACTGCCTGCCTGAACCTAACCAAGGGGGTTGTTGACCGCGCCGGGAACGTGGACCAAACCCGCCATGAGAGGTCTCTCCATTGAGCGCTACTTGGAGCAGGAGGACGCTTGGGTGCCAGGGGGGCTCTAGCCGTAAATCCCTCGCCTTTCTAGTCCTGCACAAGAGGCTAACGTGACTCGGGATTGGATCTCGAGGCCCACATACTAGTCTACGGGCGAAAACTTGGAATAGTGATCCATGTGGATTGCTGGATAGCCTTCGGGTGGATTGTGGATAAGTCTACAGGCTGGACTTTTTGTATTTCAAAGATAAATATGATAACCTGCTAATAAGGAACTTGTCTGATATTGTTTTTCTATGTCAAGTGATAAGATTACGTGAAGGAACCAGTGCCTAACGGGTTAATTAAAGAAGCTGGTTGTTACATGTCTAACTAATGTGTTAGGTAATTAAATAACTAAAAAAACCCGAGGAAAGTGCGGAGGATGGGCCATAGGTCCGTCCTATGGATGGGTGGTCCCGGTTGGCCGAGAACTTTTCTCCAATCACGATGGACAGCAGGAAGCTTGTCAAAGAACACGAACAACAAAAACGTTAACCTAGAGTTATGATTGAACCCGATTTACGCTATTTTAGGGAAATGGAATGGGGACTATGCCCTACGGCAGAGAGGTTGAGCTTCGGACCTGGCGTTTCTGTGTAAAGTAGTTTGCTTGGGTCTGACACTAGTTGCTGTTAGGAAATGACCAATCAGGAAAACCCTAATTTAGGTTGATCCTAAGTGGGAACGACCAGAATACTTCCGCTACGTGGCAGACAGGGAAAGCCCTAGATCGCAAACCCCGTAACATTCCATGGGAGTGTCGAGCGAAGCTTTCTAGACATCCTTTCCAATGGACTACTAAGACATGTCTTGAAAATACAAGCAGAGACGTTACAAGACGGTTTGAAACACAAATTGCAACACTAATAGCGATGCGTGCAGTAAATTTGTGACACTAATAGCGACGATTACAGAGAAAAAAAAATTGTGGCAAGGCAACAAGCTACCTTTGCCACATGTAGCACTATGTGTTGCCACCTATGACCGTGCTCTTGGGCATATCTAGGAGACCCTTGTATATCTGGTGTACCCATAGGGGTGGTATCTCTCGGGGTAGCACCCATAGGGGTGCTACTTGTGGATGACTGAGCAAAAGCTGGAGTGATTGGAGGAGTAGACCTCCCCATAGGTGTGACAAATCCCACAAGTGATGTAGCTCTAGTAGAACGACTAGACGGAGACACTACGTCGGTACCTCCATAACAACCACTTGAGCCACCCTCTCTCAAACCTGCACGAGAGCAAGAAGTAGCACCTGTATCTCAAGCCGACCGTGAGCTCACCACATCCACGTCTCTGAAGCATCGCCTAGAATCACTTTTTCCATCTGGTCCAAGTCTATGGAGCGTCAACCTCATCTACTAGAAACTAAAGCATTAGAACAGTCTGTCGAATAGATCTAACAGAAGGGCATGATGGTGTCCGAGACAGCTCCTGGTCTACCATATCTTTGAATTGAGCCATCTTATCTAGAGACATACGTGTGAAGATCTCCTACAGCTCCTCGTCACTCATCCCTCAACTCATTGTGATGTCCAAATATCCACAAAGGTCACCTACACATAGACAAAAATTGATTTTAGCATAATCAAGATAAATATTCAAGCAAATCCTAATAATATAACTCTTAAAAAATGATATTACTTAAAATGCATATTGTAGAGTACCTGACTGTAGTGATTCATCAACAAATTGAGGAGGTGGATGCTACAAGTATGACATAGCCCATGGTCCCATGTCAATCTCCTGACACAACTCCACATACACTAGGAGGTCAATAGAAACATCGCCACAAAAGGATAAGTCTACCTCATTCTCAAAGAATTCTTAGCCTCATGTCTTTCCATCATCGTTACCTACTTCTACCTCCTCTACATGCTCCAAGCTTTGGGTGACCTCCACCCCTTGCAATATCGACCCCTTTATCTTCATATTGTCCTCATCTACGTTGGAACATAATATTAGTGAGTTTGGGAATCTCCCAATTTCCATTTTTTTATACTAAAAAGGTGGCATCCGGATAACATGCCCACAAGTTTCTCAAAACCATATGATGTGGCATATCATTGGAAAGAACTTGAAAAATGGAATCTATTGAGCTATAGAATGCTTAATTTGGAGCTATAGTGTTCAAGTTATGAGAAATCCAAAGATTTGACCATGTGTCCCAAACTTATGGAAAATTCCCATATTCTCCAATATGGTGTTTTGGGAATATCACTTTCATCATATACTTTCATACTTCAGGGAGCTAAAGGTACAACATACCACCATCGAGGTTGTCGGGGGTTTGGATAGAAAATTACCTATGTAAAATTTTATACAAGATAGATTTAACATTTGTGACATATACCATATTGTAATAAAATAAAATAAAAACATAAGTTCATGCACCTGTTCACAATGGCCAGTAAGAGAAATGTGTCACGCAAATTTATCCATCTTTTTTTGGAATCTATTTGGAGAAATTCAGATGGATCTGATCGAATAGTTGCTCTGGCTTCTTCTAGTACCACTTTGAACCATTGCACATCGAATAGGATCATGGAGAAACTATGGTAATCCATCATGATAATACTTTGAAAGTTGCCAAAATACTTCATCTCATCTATAACGGTGTTTGGATATGTGGCTTGCTGTCAGCTCTCTTGCTCGAACTTTGCCATGACACTACAATCTGTTGTGGAGCACATTTTGTCGATACGCTCCAAGCAAAAATATCATCCGCGTGACCATGCCGCACTGCGTATTTTGTATTATATACATTGAAACAGTTAATTAGTTGTCACATATAAAATCTAGATATAATAGCTTATAAAACATGTGGTCACCTTTGGACTACATCCCCTTGAGAGTTCCCACTCCTTAGTAGAGACCTCCACCCCTTTGCGAGAGGCTGCGATCAAAGCTCCATGTAACCATCACATAGACATAAACTACGATATCTCCTCTATGCCCTCGGGATATCGAATCCGTCGATGGCGCATACTATGTCGAGATTCAGATCATGCTTCTTTCGGGTCTTTCCCAGCTTGCTCATACCTAGCAAGCCACCTCTCCATGGAGGGATGGTGCAACATACAAAACAATTCACTTTTCTCTCCATTATAATATCCATCCTTTTTTCTATCCCATTTCCAACCACCACATCCTTAGTCAGAGTCTACCATCATTCTTCAATGATGACAATAGCATATTGTTGTCTGAATCCACCATTGGTAGCCACTGCGAAATATACACTAATGCCTTAGACACCAACCAACCTTCAGCCATGCTACCTTCTAGCCGAGCTCATTTTTTCAAAAATCCTTTCAAGATTTTCATGAAGCGCTCCAAGAAGAACATACATCATGTATGGACAGGTTGTGCAATCTCCACTTCATCTACAAGATACACTAGGAGGTGGGTTTGTATAGTGAGCATGCTGGTGGGCATGTACTTCTTAAAGAGATAATCTGTCTCCACTACTGCTCCCCGCCTTGCGGATTCAATAGAGGATATCTTGATCTCCTTTTGTGAGATCCATTGCATTAATTTGACAACTTGGAAATCGCCCCACATATTTCTGGAGTGAGGTATCATGTGATCACGATCGGTGGTATAAACTGTCACAAACAAAGAAGCATAATGGACACTGATTAGACTCCAAATAGAAAAATATGCAAGCCACATACAATCCATTCGAAGTACAAACTTGATACATCTTATACCAATCATTGGATTTTAACCGTGATAGTTTTTCATCTTTAGAAAAAGCGAATCATATGAGAGAACGCATGATACCCGTCGAAGTTTAAATAAGCTTGATAATTTGCTTCACAATGTGCTCTTCTTTAGTGGACAAAACCCAACAAGTGTGAGGTAGTTGCACGCGACCATCAACACTTGACTATGGCGAAAGCACCTCCATCTTGCCTATCTCCTTCAAATCCATTCAGACCCCTACACTGTCTCTCTTTCGTGTGATGTGGTCCAATAGTAAGTTGCCCACATTCTTGAAAATATGCATGGGATCCAACAAGTGGTTGATTTGTAAGTGGGTCCAATATGACAACTCATAGAAAACTAAGAATCATTGCATTTCATTTTGATGTGACTCCATGTGGACCATTTTCAACTCGTACCAGCTTTGGGTGTTCATTCATGTTGGAGGTTGTTCAATAAAACCTTCTCTCAGTTCATGACCCTCTGGTAAGAAAGTGGCGTGTCCTTGATATACCATCTTATTCATGGTTCGTAACCTTCGGGAGTCTACTAATTGTGGCCCACACAGAGGACATGCATGATAACATGAGGTAACCAAACATGTCCCAACACCTCTATCCTATGAATACAAACTTGCATAAGTTATGATAGATATGACCAATGAGAATGGAAGCCTAGTTATCTGAGCACTCCCTGAATCTTGGAAAGTCATGCATGGTCCACACGAGAATGGCTTGCGGACCATCGACCATCGTCCTTGCTCATATCTTCCGTGGAAACCCCCTCCTCCCATAAAATCTTAAGCTCATTAACTAATGGACAGAGATAGACATCCATATTATTGACTTTGTAGCGGCCAAGAATGAGCAAGCTAAGGAGATCAAGTGTCATTTCTTCATAGAAATCCATGGTGGGATGTTGTAGTTAACAAGGACTGCCAGCCACACATCATAACAAGTTGAGTGGAGACCGAATGGGTACACACCATCCATAGCAAGACCAAGCCGAAGATTCCTTGGCTCTTATGTAAAGCCTCGAAAGGTAGAGTAAATGTGGCTCCATGCGCATGAATCTATTAATATTCATTGGACTCCATCTATGGATCTATTCTACGCATGCCACGTTGTCAAGATCGCTAAGCCCGACATATGAAACATGTGATGTATATGAGGGATAAGTGGAAAGTATTTAAAAACTTTCCAAGGGATGGTTTGCCCTTGCAAGTCCTATCGATACCTATGAGCACCACACTTTGGACATGTCTCCGTAGTCTCGTACTCTCCTTGAAACATCACACAATCATTAATACATGCATGGATGTTTTTGTAGTCCATGCCAAGCTTTCGTAAAACATGTCGTGCATCATCATGAGACTCATGCATGGTATTTCCAAGTGGTAATATATTATACTTTAGCAACCTGAAAAGAAATCATAAAACACCTTGAAAAAGCACGATTATTTTTTATAATGGTGCCGAAAAGAAATCAAAAAAGTGGCAGTGTCTTTAGATGAGATACTTCGCATCCATCATATAATGGTGTGGATGCTTCCTCTCTAAGCGGATCAGATGTCTTGGCATCCATGGGCATCAATGCATCGATCATTGTCTCCATCTTAAGCTCCAAGATTGTAGAAAAGTCTGAAAGGTTGCCTATCTCCTTTGGTATTTATGGTATAGACTGGGTAGTGCCTTCCAAGTGGTGGATTGGCTCAATCACTCCATTCATCGCACGCCCACAAGCTCTTCTAACTAGCTGCAATAGATGCACTCCTCCTTGGTATGAGATATCACCTCCCTATATAAATTTTATGGCCACATCCAATGTTTTTGTATACAATATTCAATTAGTTTGTGAATCTAATGCATGATTGATACACACTTTTCTTATCGTTTGCTCAAAGTTTGAGATCCCCTAATCAATGGTCTCTGATTGGAACTCGCCGAAGCGTTGTATGTGTTCTATAGACAAGTGGCACTTTCCTTTGATTGCCAACTTACATTGAGAGCAAGGACAGAGGACACACTAATTAAGATATGCCTCGCAATCTTGAACATCATGACCTTCATCATTTTTCATTTTGTCTATGTTACGACAAACAATTTGTTTTTATTCTCATTCTCTTTTTCTTTCTTAATTTTTTTGAGAAGGGATTTCTTCTCTCTTGTAGCTCAACAAAATTAACATCAACTAAAGTCTTGGTTTTCTCCACCTTTCTTTGCGCTCTTCGTTGTGAAAAGACACGGGATCTAAAGCATGGCAATGGCTATGGTGGATCAAAGATGAAGATTAACCTCATGATGACATAGTCTACAAGACTTGACCTATTACACAAGTGAATTAGATTCCAAGATTGAGAATTGAACTCATAAACACAATCTTGTGTATAAGACTAACAATGACCAAGTCACTAATAGAAATGGTAAAATCATGATATTGCATTCATCATATATCAAAAAGTGGTAGTCAAGTACAATGCTTTATAGTTGTTGGTGGATGGGTAGAAATTTCTTTCTGTGCATATGGGATTGAGTCTACATGTATGTTCTAAGCCTAGAACTACCTCATACAAAGAGGCCATAGTGGGTGTGGTTGTAAATCTCAACACCCCTCCTCAATCACGACTAGAAAGTACAAAGTGTGTAGAGGTTTTAGTGAAAGAAACACTTGCAAAGTGTGGGCATACCATAGACATGACAAAACACCAGAGGTTGTTGCAGAAAAGGCTAAGTGTGGGTACCACAAACATGATGGTCATCCACAGGCTGTAACAGGGGCCTAACAAAGTGTATAGAGGCTGTAGTACATGGCTACATGAGAAGTTTACAAACTTATGATAAAGGCATTTGGACTAGGCATTACAAGGCTGGAAAAAGTCTAGTAAAAAATTGAGTCAAGGATCGCAGGCCCTTGCATTTTTCAGCATTTCTTTTGACATAGATATTCAATTCATTGCAGGTCTTTTTGTTGATGTAGTCTAGCTTGATCTTGTACTTGTTCTTCACTTTTCTTACAGCTTCAATGTCCACCGCTTTGATCTTTTGGTCCTCTTCTTCATTGACTTTACTTGCATCAATTGTGTCAATCTTCATGTTCATGTCCCCCTCAAGCAAAGGTATCATTGTTGAGGCAACATAAATGACTTCAAACTCTTGCACTTTCTCCAAGGTAGGAGGCAATTTTTTAAATAGTGATAGCACTTGAATCAAGGAGCTCAAAGGAGGCACGGTGTAGGCCGGCTATGGAAAACTCATGGTCAAGATGAAGATGAAGTTGAAAACAAAGTCCTAAGTTGGATGTGAGCTAGGCAGAGATGATCAGAGGTGAGAAAAGACCAGAGAGGCAGTGCCATGCTCAGCTGAGCTTTGATACCATGTGAAAAGATGTTGGATCTAGAGCATGGCAGTAGCTATGGTGGGTCAAAGATGAAGATTAAGCTCATGATGATAGTGACAAGACTTAACTTGTTACACAAGTGAATTAGGTTCCAATATTGAGACTTCGACTCATAAACACAATCTTGTGTATAAGACTAACAATGACCAAGACACTAACTAAAATGGTAAATCATCATGATATTGCATTCATCATATATCAAAAAGTGGTAGTCAAGTACAATGCTTTATAGTTGTTGGATGGTTAGCAAATTCCCTTCCTGTGTATATGGGATTCAGTCTACTACATGTCCTAAGCCTAGAACTACATCATACAAAGAGGCCACAGTGGGTGTGATTGTAAATCTCAACATTCATTTTATGTTCTCTCCCTTTTCTCTTTCTTTCTCTCTCTCTCTTTGTTTGTTGCCTCTCTCTTTGTTTCTCTCCACCCCCTTATGTTTTCTAACTCATTCTCCTCTCTCCATCCCTCTCTCTCTCTCTCTTCCCATTTCTTTATTGTCTTTCATGTTTATTCTCTCTCTCTCATTCTCTCTTCCTTTTCCTTTCTTCTTCTCCCTCTCTCAGTTCCTATCTTTCTTTCTCTCTCTCTTTTTTTTGTTTCCCTCCACCCCCTTATGTTTTCTCACTCATTCTCCTCTCTCTCTCTCTCTTCCTCTCTCTTTCCCCATTTCTTCGTTATCTTTCATGTTATTCTCTCTCTCTCTCTCTCTCTCTCTCTCTCTCTCTCTCTCTCTCTCTCTCGTTATCTTTTCTTTTTTCTTTCTTCTTCTTCCTCTCTTATTTCCTATCTTTCTTTCTCTCTTTCTATTTATTTGTTGTCCCTCTCTTTGTTTCTCTCCATCCCCTTATGTTTTCTCACTCATTCTCCTCTCTCCTTCCCTCTCTCTCTCTCTCTCTCTCTCGTTCCATTTCTTTGTTATCTTTCATGTTTTTTCTCTCTCTCTCTCTGGTTCTCTCTTAATTTTCCTTTCTTCTTCTCCCTCTCTCATTTCCTATCTTTCTTCCTCAATGCGCCTCATTCTCAAGAAAAACCCTCTCTTTGTTTCTCTTCACCCCCTTGTGTTTTCCCACTTATTCTTCTCTCTCCCTCCCTCTCTCTTTCGCTCGTTCTTTGTTATCTTTCATGTTTATTCTCTCTCTCTCTCTCTCTCTCTCTCTCTCTCTCTCTCTCTCTCTCTCTCTCTCTCTCTCTCTCTCTCTCTCTCTCTCTCTCTCTCCCTTTTCCTTTCTTCTTCTCCCTCTCTCATTTCCTATCTCATTTCCTCTCTTTGTCCCTCAATGCACATCATTCTTTTTAAAAAAAAGAGAAGAAGAAAGAATAAGAACAAACTCTCTCTTTGTTTCTCTCTAACCCCTCCTGTTTTCTCATTCATTCTCCTCTCTCTCTCCCTCTCTCTCTCTCTCTCTCTTTCTCACTTTCTCTCTTTCTTTATTATGTTTCATGTTTATTTTCTCTCTCTCTCTCTCTTTCTTTCTTCCTTTTCCTTTCTTCTTCTCCCTCTCTCGTTTCCTCTCTTTCTCCCTCAATGCACCTCATTCTCAACAAAAACAAACAAAAGAAAAAAGATATAACAAGAACAAACCAAGAGGGGACAATGTAATCATCGCAAAGGCCTGAGGATGGATTCTTTGTCTCCTCTTCACAAGGGTCTCTCTTCGCTCTTCGTGCACTTCTTCCTCTTCTTTGTGAATATCGACGGTAGTGGCGACGATGGTGAGAAGCTCTCCTTCTCTCTCTTTCTCTCCCTCTTCCTCATAAACGCACGATCTCTTTTGCTCTTCTCAGCAAAATGCCATGCTTGAGTTTCAGCCATTTTTTTAAACTCTAAGTACTGTCGCTATTTACATCGCAAGTGTGACGCAAATAGCGATGCCACTAATTTTCATCGCAATTGGCCATCGCTATTCCCCTATATTCTTGTAGTGCATCCACAAACATAAATATATTTGTTTGAATTTTTTGGATGTAAAAAAATTATTTTTAATTTTTTAATTATCTTTTGCTATTTATTTATAAACGAATATCCATGTTTTTGATTTACTATTTTGGATTGATTGATCTTATTGAGAACGATTTCTCTATCACATTTCATCCCATATAAATACCATACACACAATAAAACCCCAAAACCGCATGATTTTTCTTAAAACCATAATGTTGTGGGTTTTGTTATTTATAAAGAAGTCATTAGATGACTCATTTTTCTTGATTTCTTTAATATCTTTGATCAATCGTAGCATTGAAAACCAAATGCAACCATTTTTAAACATTTACGAATGAAATTTATCATAAAATTATTAAATTTACGACTTACTCATAGAATCACGCCTTATGTCATATGTATCGCATGATTCGAGGGCTACTAACCCTTCCCAATAAATGTTAATGTCTCTTCCAACCTTTATCTATGCTCAAAAATCATCCCATTATCAAAATCTCTCATCCATGCCCACCCTCTTCTCTCATGGAATCAACCATGAAAATACACAACAAGAGGACAGAGGAGAGACAAATATTAAAAATTGATCTCTTCATTTACTACATCATTTTCGAAACTGATTAAAGCAATGGATGATGAGGAAATTCTTCATGTTGCTGCCCTCTTGCCTCCCCTTGCCCTAATAGGGCACAAAAATTATTTTTTTAATTAAGAAAGGGGTGGGAAAAAAAACGAACCCTCCCCTGTTGAGAGAGAGAGAGAGAGTACGAGAGAGATACACAAGACGTGCTCCCAAAGAATGATTCATATTGATGTAGAGTTAGTATATATAGGTGAGACCCAAGTCAAGTCAGAGACGATATATATAGTTGTAACATCCCCACTCAAACAAAGGTCTCTGGCTGCGAGTGAAAAACCCTTGGGGAGCACAAGGGAAAAACCTGATCCCCTACACATCCCTACGATACAAAAATGATTTACTATAAAGTTTTCTTGAATACAATGATACATGCCTCAATCAGTGAGACAAGAACTTGGAACAATACCAAGTGCATGTCTTAATGAACTAAAGCGAGCTTCACTAAGAGCTTTTGTGAAGATGTCTGCAACCATTTCATCACTGGGACAATGCTCCACCATAATGGAACCTTTCTTGACTTCATGTCAAACATAATGATAATGAATAGCAATATGCTTTGAACTACTATGTTGTATATAGTCTTTGGTAAGACTAATAGCATTTTGGTTGTCGCATCGAAGAGGTGTACTAGATGATGAAGGATGTCCCAAATCTGCAAGTAGTTTTCAAAGCCAAACTAGCTCACCAGGCTCTAATGATGCAGCAACATATTTGGCCTCAGTTGTAGAAACTACAACACATCATTGTTTCTTGTTGGACCAAGAAACCAAACATCCATTTACAAAGAAACAATTCCCACTTGTAGATCGCATGGATAAATGTGAACTTGCCCAATCAGCATCTGTATATCCAATAAGGTCAAGAGAAGTTGAAGAAGATAAAGAAGAATCCTCTCAACGACGATAAATAAGACCAAACTCCTTAGTACCCTTGAGGTACTTAAGAATATGTTTTGCAGCACTCCAATGAATAGTGGAAGGGGAAGAAAGATACTCTCCCAAAAAGTTAGTTGCAAATAAAATATCTGGTCTTGTGTTTAAACCAATAAATTGAAGACAACCAACAAGATTAGCAAAAGGTTGATGAATGGTTGATTCTTCATTGCTTGTTGTAGATGTACCCTTCGTAGAGCTCAAAAGAATGGGAGTATTGGCAGAGTGCGCATTTGTCAACCCAAAATTCTCAACAATATCATTAATAAACTTTTTCTAGAGAAGAAAAAGAATGCCTTGTTGTCGATGTCGTTGAACTTGAATATCCAAATAAGAATGTATCTCACCAAGATCCACCATTTCAAATGCAGTCGATAAAAGCTTCTTCATAGCATCCAAGAAAGCAATATTATTTGACACAAGAATAATATCATCAACATATAGAGCAAGAATAATAAAACATTTTTCCTTCCTTTTGATGTAAAGATTTGGGTCAGCAAAACATGCAATAAAACCTTTAGATGTGAGGAACTGATCAATCTTAATATACCAAGCACGAGAGGCTTGCTTCAATCCATATAATGCACGATGAAGCTAGCATACAAGATGCTCCTTTCCTGCAATCATTAAACCTTCAGGTTGCTCCATGTAGATTTCTTCTTCAAGATCTCCATTGAGAAAAGCCGTTTTAACATCCATTTGGTGAATTTCTAGATCAAATAGTGTTGCAAAAGCCAAAAGCATACGAACAGTTGTGGAGCACACAACGGGAGAAAATGTTTCTTGATAATCTACTCCTACAATCTGCGAGTAACCTTTTGCAACAAGTCGTGCTTTGAACTTATCAAACGAGCCATCAGCTTTGGTCTTGGTTTTATAAACCCATTTACATTTGATAGGAACACGATTTGTGGGGAGTTTAGTAAGAATCCATGTACCTTTGGAGATTAAAGAATCGTACTCAGCTTGCATATCTTCTTGCCATTGATCCCTTTGAGACGAATTGATAGCTTCCAAATACGATATTGGATCCTCTTGGACAAACATAGCATCATCAAAGACATCATATTCAATAGAATAGAGTCCATGCTCTATCTCAATAGGAAGATCAACATATATCTCCAAATTTTCATCAATCTTCTTTAGAGGTGAAGGAGGTTTATGATCATCAGAATTAGTAGACTCACAAAGCAAGTAAGGAAATGCACTAAGCAAAGACTGTGTATCATCTGAAACATCTGATGACCATGTGCCACCCATAGTCTTCTCATCAAATATAGCATCACGACTAATGATAACCTTTTGAGTAGAAGGATCATAAAATTTGTAACCTTTGGAATGATCTGAATAACCAAGAAAAATAACCTTCAAACCTGGAGGATCCAACTTATGTTGAGTGTCCTTGGGCACATGAATATAAGCAATGCAGCCAAATGTGCGAAAGTGAGAGACTGAAGGTGTCTTCCCTATGCATATTGTTATAGGAATTTTACCAGCAGGTAAAGTTGTTGGAAGATGATTTTGAATAAAAACGGCTGTTAGAAGTGCTTTAGTCCAAAACTTTTGAGACAAACCGGAGTGTATAAGCATGCAACGTATAGCATTGAGAATAGTGTGATTTTTGCGCTTAGAAATACCATTTTGCTGAGGAGAATAAGGAATTGTAAACTCATGATGAATACCTTGATCCTTATAGAAGTCATTAAATAGATTGGACACACATTCACCGCCATTGTCACTGCAAAGAGTCTTTATAGAGAATCCAGTTTGAAGCTCCACACTTATCTTGTATTGTTTAAATATAGATAAATCCTCATACTTATGTCGAAGAAGATAGACATGTGTGTACCATGAGAAATCATCAATGAAAGTTATAAAATATCGATATTGAAACTTTGAGGCAGGAAAAGGACCACAAATATCGGTATGAACCAAATCCAAGAGAGCACATGAATGTGATGAAGTAGAAATGTGGAAAGGCGAACGATGGTGTTTTCCAAGTGCACAGTACTCACATATTCCCATACGTGGATGAGATTTAAGATCCATACCTTGCACAAGACCATGACGATGAAGATAAAGAATTTTGGCAAAATCGGAGTGTGCAAATCATTGATGCCATAATTTGCAATCTGCATCTCCAGGGGCAGTAACAACATTTGTAACCGTATCATTGAATGATAGCTCAAATAGATTACCATGTCGAGGAGCCATTGCTATAGTATGTCCGTCTTTCTCTATACGACATTGATTATTATCAAAGCCAACAAACAAACCAAGATCAACTAGATGAGCAATAGAAAGAGGATTTCTTTTCAAATCTGAAACATGAAGAACTCCTCTTAATATTCTAGTGGATGAAACAATCCCCAGATATAAATCACCCACTCCTTTTGACTTGACAAGTTGTATCATCCGCAAGGTAAACAAACTTCTTGATAGGAAGAGAATAATAATTGTGAAACCACTACGATTGCTCTGTCATGTTTCCAGTGGCACCTGAATCAACAATGAATAGAGAACCATCATGAACATGAAGTACCTTTTTTGGAGAGATATCATGATGGACGAAATTGAGCTCCTGATGAGTATGATCATAATCAGTTGTAGTTTGTTGAACAATATAATCTCGAGAATGTTCTTCATCATATCTACATTTATAACAATGACGAGATGGATGATTTGTATATGCACAATAATTACAAGGAGGAAAGCTTTTGGACAAGCGAGGTTGCTTTGTAGTAACTCCATGCTCCTCATCATATTGATGTGCCTAGCAATCAGAAGTGACATGGCCTTTCTTATCACAATAAGAACAATGTTTGTTAGGATAAGCAAGACAAGAAGATTTACCACCTTGATTAGGGCATCTACCCTGCTGAAAATGTGAAGTGGGACGCTTGCGAGCAACAAAAGCAGCATCAAATTCCCTTTTTTTGCGGTGACTAAAACAACATCAGATTTTTCCAAATGATGCTCATGACGTTGAGAATATTCAATCGGAGATATACATGCTTTGTCAAAGTGGATATAATCCTTGTTAGAAAAAATAGTGATGATATTGTCATATAAAGGATCTTTGATGGTATGAAGAAGTTAAGTAACAATCTGATTTTTAGCAATAGGAGTGCCGGCAGCACCAAGCTAATTGATAATGTCTTTAAAAGCCTCGATATGAGAGTGCATAGAAGTACCAACCTTATATTGAAGATTCTTCAAACAAGTTTGGAGATATAAAATTTCGGTGATCGATTTCTTCTCAAACGTTGAGATAAGATACTCCCAAACAACATGAGAGGTTTCCAGATGAAAGACATCCAACATAAGTGAGTCAGAAAGTGCAGACAATATATAACGACGAGCCGCTTTGTCACGATGAATCCAATCAGTATGATCAATTTTCCATTGTTCAAATAACGGGCCATCAGTAATCAGAGAATTGTCATTCATCACATCAATAGGTTGAACTGGGCAAGACAAGTCACCCAAAACAATATCAAATAATTCGTCACCTTCAAGAATTAGCATCATCTTTGCTTTCCACCCAGGAAAGCCTTGTCCTTAGAAGAAGGGAACCAAACATTGGCCAGACGGATATCCATTAACAATTACGCAATTGCCCATGCTTGTATTTTGAGAGAAAACAAATAAGATTAGATCGCAGAATCTGCAAACCATGAACAAGATGAGCGTAGTTGAGACGCGTGACAATCAAAATAGGGAGATGCACGTAAGAACGACAAAAAGTATTGAGTGACTTAAAAGAAAGTCCGAAATAGAGAGATGTAACGTGCAAGACGAGATGACGCGTATAAGAAAAGTGCTATTTCGGTCGAACAAAGAACGTGAATGAGAATAAAGAATCGCTAAAATTAGTAAGATGTTTGCTTGTCGTAATCAACGTCGTTAACAAATAGGAGCGATTAACGAACTGTAATTGGGGATTAACAAACTGCAATTAGAATTACAGTTTTAAATAAAGAATTGCAGATTCGAGCAGAATTGTTGTCTTGAATCCTGAACTGTCATAACTTTTGATCCAGAACTCCGATTGACAAGCGGTTTTGACAGGTTTTTAAAGACAAAATTAACTAATACTTCTAATTTAAACAAGTTCATGTATCAAATCATCACTTGTGCAAAGAATTCAATCAAGTATTGTAACGTGTCCACTAGAATCATCCAGGACACGTCTTAGCAGTCCATCGGAAAGGATGTCTAGAAAACTCCGCCCGGCACTCCCATGGAATGTTACGGGTTTTGCAATCTAGGTCTTCCCGTGTCTGCCACGTAGCGGAAGTATCCTGGCCATTTCCCACTTAGGATCGACTGGAATTTGGGTTTTCCTGTTTGGTCATTAGCTAACAGCAACTAGCGTCAGACCAAGCGAACTACTTTACGCACAAATGCCAAGTCCGAAGCGGATTTACGCTGCACTTGGTTCAAGGAGAATGGGAAACGAGAGGGATGCAAGGCTCAACCTCTCTGCCATAAGGCATAGTCCCATTCCGTTCCCCTAAAACAACGTAAATTGGGTAAGATGTAACTCTAGGTCATCGTTCTCGTTATTCGTTTTGATAATGATGATCATTCCGCTGTTCTTCGAGATTTTTGAGAAAAGTTCCCGGCTAACCGAGACCACCCATCCGTAGGACGGACCCATGGTCCATCCTCCGCACTTTCCTCGGTTTGTTTTAGTTATGTAATTATCTAACACATTAATTTGACATATAACAAACAGCTTCTTTAATTAACCCTGTTAAGCACTGGTTCCTTCACGTAATCTTATCACGTGACATAGAAAAACAATATCAAACAACTTCTTTATTATCATTTCATCATTTTATCTTTGAAATACAAGGAGTTCCGCCCGTAGGCTTGTCCATAATCCGCCCGAAGGCTATCCAGTAATCCGCCAGGGATCACTATTCCAAGCTTCTGCCCGTAGACTAGTATGCGGGCCTCGAGATCCAATCCCGAGTCACGTTAGCCTCTTGTGTAGGACCCGGAAGGCGAGGGATTTACGGCCAGAGCCCCCCCTGGCACCCAAGCGTCCTCCTGCTCCAAGTAGAACTCAACCGAGAGACCTCTCACGGCGGGTTCGGTCCACGTTCCAGGCGCGGTCAACAACCCCCTTGGTTAGGGTCAGGCAGGCAGTCGGGGGTAACTGAAGCTGCCTCTCCCTTCAGGCCTTCAACCTGAAGCATTTAGATATCTTTTCATCCTTTAGTTCCTTGAGCAAACAATGCAAACAGTGCTTTCTAAACTATTACAAGCACAATCAATTTCAGTGGTCGTTTATTTGGCCAACTGTTAAGGAGTGAATCTTTCTCTCCGAATGCATCCAGCATTCGATCTGGGATCAATTTCGACTTGGCAAGAACCTCAAGGGTTTGTTCGTTCACCCTTTTTGTCCCTGAGTTAGGGCCATACCCTGTTAACCCAACTTAACCAATACCTTTAGGTTTTATTAATAGTAAATCTTGGCGACCATGTCGCTTCAATTTATTGATTGGTCATTTGCTTCCAGGCAAATACCTAACTCCCCTTTTTCTTGGCAATTATTCCCCAAGGAAGGTGATGTAACAGGATGATTACTCATCCTCTTGTAAGTTAAATTTGCGCAATAACTTGCCAACCTCATTTCAAGAAATGGCAAAACTCTCTTGTGAACAAATCACAAGTCTATGCGATGTTGCAACTTTTTGCACATGTGTTGCATCTATTCCACGGGATCATTTCACCCATTGAATGGCGTTTCCTGGTCACGGAATTATCTCCAGCCGAGAAGCAGGGTTTAGGGTGTCTTCTTACCCAACCCATTCCTAATTATATTAGGCCACCGTCCTAGGAATTTCCAACTCAATCGGAGTTTCATCATTTGAACGAGTGATCCTTAGGGTAGAAACCTTAGATCGTTTTATGCATGAGCATCCAATTGACTCAACATTTCGTGAATGTGGGTATGATCTTTGGGTTTGAGGGTTTTGACTTGACAACAAGTGTAAAACTAGGTCGAATCCTTATCGCGCTAAACCCTAGTTAGCACTTGGGATATTTATCATATCGACTGAACCATGCCTATATGAATCCCTTGTGGGTTAGGTGATTTAGACAATTCAATATACTTGTCTTGCGACAAGGATGAGCCTTTCCTAGAGATAATAAACTAGATCTTAAGGGAGGAAAAATAGTTACAACTACACCAATACATGTAAACATGCGATTCATTGCTTCTACGCATCACATGGTTCACAATAACCCTATCTTTCCTTGGTACAGTAAAAATGCATGATAATCTGGATACTAACTTTCCTAGGTCCTACTAGGACTTACATCAATAATCATGCCTACAACCTTGTTGTCTACACTTTAGAATCTCATGCTTTGATAAACCATGCAACCTTTCCTAAATGCGGCTTCTGATGAATGAAATTTGCAAAAGTATAAGTGCGACCCTTAGATACAACAACATCGTGAATGAAGTTCATGCAATACTAAGGCAAGTGTTGATTTAATCTAATTGCAAGCATCTTTTCCCATGCAACTTATATAAGATCGGGGTTCTTTTTCATGCCGTGCAATAGGAATTAACAATTTCCTCATGCGAATCCTAACGAAGGGAGTTATTGCAAAAATACTCCTTTCCTTCATGACCAATGCACTTAACAATTTCCTCTTTAACCCTAGGCAATATGTGGCTTTCCTTTGAAAATGCACGACAAGACAATTTACTATTAAGGTCGTAAGATGGATGGACAAATAGCGTTTATATTGAAAATACCAATTTTTCCCAATTGCATTTAACTAAGCTAGGTGAATTTGAACATGCACGGGTGCTTCCTAATCCATGGAGTTGTCATGCTTAATGCATTACTTTAGTATAAAATCACAATAGTAAAAAAAAACATGGGTCTGTGGGTTCGGGGAGATGTCCACGTGAATGCTAGGAGAAGAACCTCCCGCGGGCGCGCCTTGCGACTTCTTGGGAGCCATCGTAGGCGTGATCACAAACTTTGTGGATTACCCTCGCTTCTACGCTTTCTCCGAACAGCCTTGAGATGTGCCTTCTCCCTTGTACGCAGGAGATTCCTTCACCGGAAATCGGATGGAAATTAGAGTTTTTCGAGGGGGCTACGGAAATAGAGCTTAATGAGCTCCGACTTAAACCCGAGAAGACCGCAGGAACAAGGCCAAAGCCTTATCCCTTAGAAGCTGTGGAAATGGGCTTTAAGGGGAGGTTTTTAACCCCCGAGGTGGAACCCGTGTGCACAAGGCCTTAAGCCTTGTACTTTAGAAGCTTCCAAAAGCTTCTGGGAAGCTGTTGCTCCCCACGAAACCATGTGGATTGAAGATAAAGGTTGAGGAGGGGGGACGATTAGTGTCGAGACAGGGAGGATTTGTGACGTGATGGCGGCAATTTGACGGCTAGTCGTGGTGGCGGCGGTTCTTGTCAGCAGCGGCGACAGATCTGGTGTCCTCACGGCGGCTTCCCAGCATGACAACGTCGACAATTAGCAGCCTATGCTCTCCCCAGCTCGGCGATGGTAGTAGCCATTCGTCCTTTCTCCCTTCCTCAGCAACGGCGTTGGCAGCAGCATCATTCTCCCTCTTCCCTCCTTCACACCTTAGAGGGTGTATATATAGGCATGGGGGGGGGGAGAGAAGAGCTCCACCACGTGGCCCCCTGCATGGGTTCCCCCCTCCCCATGCAGCCCACGACTCCACCAAGTCCCATCCCCCCACACTCCCTCTCCTCCAGCCATGCATCGGCTGGGGAAAAGGGATAAAATTAAAAAAAAATTGCCTTGATAATATTCAATTTGCCCCTCCCAAGAGGGTGTTTACGTGTGACTTGCGGGTTTGAACTCTCGGGTTTGCTTTGTCAATGCGGAGGTCCCGATTTCTCGCGTGCAGGTCACAGATTACACTGCCGGCAATTCCAATATGAAAGATAACCTTTGCACGAGGTTTACGCAGTGTGCGGGAAGTCAATATTCACGGGTGGGAATATTACAAGTATAAACAATGAAACAACTTATCTTCCTTGTTGTTGCTACGCATCCATAGCTCTGATACCATGTTGAGAGAGAGAGAGAGAGAGTACGAGAGAGATACACAAGACATGCTCTCAAAGAATGATTCATATTTTGATGTAGAGTTAGTATATATATGTGAGACCCAAGTCAAGTGAGAGATGATATATGTAGTTGTAACCCCCCCCCCCCCCCCTCCCCCCCCACTTTCAAATTTTGAGTTTAATGCTTTGCATTATCCTATTAAGCTTTAACCATTAAAATATCTAGTTCCATCTTCTCTACATCCAATGCCTTTGTGAAAATGTTAGGTATCTGATCCTATATGCTGACATATACCATATCAATCTCTCCTATAACTACCTCCTGTCTCACAAAATGGTAGTGCACCTCAATGTATTTTGTCCTAGTATCCAATTACATTGGGTTCCTAACAAATTTTATATTGCTTATATTGTCATAGTAAGTGACAATTGGACCATCACCTTGCACATCCAATTCACCATACCACCTCACATGCTACCATAGCATCATATCTATACTTAACCTCTTCACTTGATAAAGAAACCAGTGGGTTGAATATAAATTTTTGAATTTATAAGTTTCATGTCAATTTAAGCAAGGGTCTGAAATACAAGTGCTGGCAAAACTTGTAAAGAACACTAGATTTCCTTAGTTATGAAGAAAGCTCTTTGAATAAAAGCTTAATAAAAAACAGTTTCTATTAAAAAACTTTAAATCAAAATTTACTCTACAATCCCTTAAAGTAGTGATGTATCACCAAATAATACATCTAAATTTAGAAAGTAACATAAAATTTGGATATTATTCACATAAAAAACACTTTGTGGATAATGTAAAACGAAATGTAGATTATAATTGAGCTATAAGAGGTATTATCTTTGTAGTGACTATCATTGATACTCTCCCATTAAGATGGAGGCCATGTGTTTTATCAAGTTTTGCTTCTTTCTTGATAATAAAATATATGAAAAATTTTCTCTAAGCTAAATTTTTATTCAAGATCAATATCATATACCAATACTCCTTCACTTCATGATGTGAAGATGTAGATGATAGCACTTTTATTGTCTATCACTCCTTTGTCATCTTTTCTAGTATCCTTGATGAGGACTCCCAAAATTTGGAGAGTTTGTCTTGATTGTTGACCAAGAAAAATGGATGACTCTTTTTGTGAGCTTCATGGAACTAATACCAAAGACCCTTATTGTTTCATAGAAAATTTTGAGTTAGGATGCATAGTGTAAATGATAATGGGTTTAACTTCTAAACTTCAGATTCGAAGTTATCGATTGTTACATGAGGGGTGAAATTGGATTGAGAATTATGAGAGATATCTTAGTCAACAGTCACAAGATCACCCATTGTGAAGGTATTTATTTTGTATGGTGTCAAGAGTCAAGTAAGAAGAGTTCACAATATAGAGAAAAGAAAATCTATAGAAGAAGCTAATAAGAACTGACAAAAAGTCCAAAGATAGATCAATTCCAACTAGAGATTATATTTCTCACATAAAAGCTTGAGCTCAATCCATATAAAGATTATAAAGTTGAGACTATGTCTTGCTAAAAATCCAAATTAATTTAGCCCATATGATTCAATCATTTCCATTAATTAGATTGAGCATCAAAAAATAAGTATGAGGCCCAAAAACATGCATGAACTTATACTAGAAAAATCCAATGCTAAAGTAGTCCACATAAAACACTAATACCCCATTACGAAGCCTACAAAGACACCTCTTTGAGCCTAGAAAGATTTGTTTTAATATAGTACAATACTAGAATAAGAAAACCCTAAAATAGTCCACAAATCCCTCTACTTGGGATAGCCAATAGAAATAACCTCCTCTAAATTTGGGGTAAATCAAAGGATCCTTCTCAATAACAACAATGGAAAACTCATTTGCCCTATTTAGAATAGTCTATTATAGTCCAAAATATCACAAATTAATCTGCTTGTACTTTATAAAAGCTTCAACCTATTCTTCTATCTCCTTATCAAGTGATTTCTCCCTATTTCTAGAATTCACGATATACTTTTTCTCTATTGAACTTTCCCTATAATTAGCTTGCAATATTTCAGTCGAAAAATTATACTGGATTTCATATAGTGTAGGTTTGAGTATTCACACTTGTTATTGTCCTCTCCCACTTGTCAAGGGTCACTAGAATGGTTACTTAATTGTCAAAGAATAGCCTCTTGACACTTTTCATTCACCTTTTGCTATAAAATCCACTTCTCACTTCATGACAAATGGCCATAGAAAATGTAAATTTGACATTGACAGAGGTAGAGTAGTCCCATAGGCACACAAATAAAATACTATCACTAGCAAACTTCTCATAAGTTCCGAGCTACTAGACACAAAATCACATGACATCCATCCCCTCTAAACCTACACATCCTTTAGCATGTGCTGCTTGTCTTTCTCTTTGTCATGGTTAAGATCTTTCGCTTTATATTCATTATGTTCCTCTTTCTCTTCTTTTATGCTATCTTCAGTAGTTATAATGCCTTCCTTCCTCTTCTTCTTCATAAGTGATAAAGTCTCTTCTTTTAAATAGTTTGATCCGTTTTCCAACTATTGGTATCTTTAACTCTATTCCATTGAGCTCTAAGAGTTGGATTTAAAGGTGTGCTTTATAGGATTGCATGGCTTTTTAAGGGGATCCCTATGGAACATTTGGCATAAAATGAATATTTTTAGCTTTAAATTGATTTGTTGTAAGGAGCGTCTAAGGCACAAGGTGCCAAGTATTTTAAAACTAAAGGTAGGGCAAAGCACAAAATCAAATCTACATGCAATGGAGAAGTGTTGAGCCATGGTATTTGTATAAAATCTACGTATTTAGATGAAAAATGCATGTAAAATAACCTTAATTTAAGGAGAAAATAGTGGGGGACCAATATATGGCCAATAAGTAGCCAATTTTTAAGGTTTATATGTCCAAATATCAAAAGTCATAGCCTTTAGAAGCCAAAAAAGAAAAAACACATGAGAGAGAATGCAAGAAGATGAATGTCATCATGGTACCCTCTATGTTGATCTCCTTTCTCTGCAATTGACCTCAATGTTTTGTGAGCACTGATCAGATGCAAACTTCTTGCACAACCTAAAAATGAAGGATAAGGAGTGTCAGTTATGGAATTGACTTTGTCTAAGTACAACACACAATGAAAATGCTCAACTCTTTACAATCACAACACAATCAACACACCAACACAAAAAAACAATGATGCTTCTTGTAGCCTTAATTTCAATGAGAACACGCACCAAGAAAAACATCTAAAACCTTGAACAAGGTTTAAATTAACCCAGGGAATTCACTATATATATACTTGTAAAAATTACACTGCGAAGAGAACGAGATCTAAGAAAGAGATAGAGAGTACACAACATATAAGAGGATAATTTTTAAAAAATTTCTTTAGCTCCAAACAAGTGATACAAAGATGTCTCTCACCACCCGTGTGCTTCAACTATAAAACTTAGATGGCAATCTAGACAAAAGATAGGTGAAGTGCTTAAGGCTAGCCGGAACAATTGTGACAGGGAAAGATATATGATGGATGGCTGTGAAGTGGTTTAGCTTTTATAGCCCGCAAAGGCAGTTAGGTTGGCTTAACCAACCTACCATATGAGCCGCTGGTCCCCCTTGAGACCCCCCAACAAGGGGGTGCTTCCGCGACCCCTGGACCCCAAAATAGAGGCCCTTGATGATTCCCTTACCCCACAACTTGGTGCAATGTGCCTCAAGTTGCTAGAAGCTTAACTACTCCATCTAACCCAAAGATTAGACTCATAATGGTCATCTTTTTGACATCCTATCACATAGATCTCATCTAACATACAAGTTGTTGGACAGTGCGCGAGGGAGATGAGGAATGGAGGAAGAGAGAGGAGAAGAGAGATATGCGACACCAGAAGTGGAACCCCAGAAGTGTGTCAACTGAGCACACATGATAGGAATATATAGAGGGGACCTGGGGCACTATATATAGACATACTATATATAGCTAACAAGGGCACTATATATAGACAGACTATATATAGCTAACACCCCCGCTCAAATAAAGATCCCTTACTATGGATGTAAAAACCCTTGGGGGCTCAAGGGAAAAACCCACAACTCTATATAGGCCTACTGTTATATTAATATTCAAAATATAAAATTACAAAGTTGAATTACAAGAGCCTATTCATAGGCATCAAAGGAGCTACATCACTTGGGAACTACAACAACATCACTCCTGAATTACAACAGCCTATTCAGAGGCATCAAAAGAGCTTTATCACTCCTTAATATAAAACACGTAAAATAAGGAGAAGGGACATCACTGAAAAAGATTTTGCATTGGGGTTAAGGTTAGGGCAACGGTTACAAATTGTGCTGGGCTGCCATGGCAGAAGGCAAGTTACAAAAGTAGGATCAGCATGACGACTACAAGCTACAAGGCCAGATGATGTAGATAACGATAAAAGCCCTCAAAGCCCTATATGCAGCTTGCTGCTGTTGTAGCCTGTTGCTTCCTTCAGGCAGCAGCGCAAAACCCTCGTTCTGTTTGGCAAGCAGCGGTGTCGCGCCCCGGGCCGCCACTACTGCTGGATTGGAAGACGATGCCAACAACATGTATCCATCGTAAAACACTAATGCTAGAAAGCTCTTTATGATGTTGTAGAACCTCGCTCTAATACCATGTTGGAAAGTGCAAGGAAGATGAGAGACGAAAGGAAGAGAGGAGAGAAGAGAGATATGAGACACCGGAAGTGGAACCCCAAAAGTGTATCAACTGAGCATACATGATAGGAATATATAGAGGGGACCTAGGGCACTATATATAGACAGACTATATATAGCTAACGAAATTGGGATATAAGCAGTATATATGTCACATCAAAACATAAAGAAAAACGTTACAGTGACATTAGAACAACACAAGGTCTATAGAGACGGTTCGCAACACCGCTCTATAGACAACATAACAGATGTGGGGCCCCATGAACATAATATAAATAAAAAAATTTGTCATCAACTGGAATATAGATGCTCATCAGCTAGAAAGAATATAAACGAAATAATGTGTCATCAGCTGGAATATAGACCCTCATCAGCTGGAAAGAATATAAACGAAACAATGTATCATCAGCTAGAATATAGACACTCATCAATGGAATAACAAACGAGGACAATCATCATGAAGCATGTGAATATCAACATCCAAAAGTAATGTTGATGTTGAAATGTACACTTTCATAACCAAAATACATGCTTGATGGAGTTTGCACCATGTAAACATCCATTTTCTGCCAAAACTGTAAGCTTTATGTTTAAAAATGCATCAAAAATGTGTTGAGATGTTCTATTGTATACATGTTTGATCAAAGTACAAGCATCATGGTAAAATCAAAGCACTCATAAATTGGGTCCTTGTAGAGAAGGAAGTAAAAAGGAGGGAGAGCATCTGAAAGACAACAAACTAAGCTTACACGTTCCAAGTGTTAAAACCAATTCGCACATAGATGGAATGTATACTGAGTTCTAAAGACCAGACAAGGACAAACAAGGTCTAGATATGTTAAGGTCACCTCAACAACCAAAGTTACTGGTCATTGCCCTTATAGTAGTAAAGTACAAGAATAAGAGAGTATATGAAAAGGGAGCCAAAGAAAGTGGATGATAAACTATACACCTAATCCTTCTCCTGTTCACAGTTGAAACAACTAAAACCTGATAGCTATGGTCACTCCACATCATGACATGTGATCCTGTGACAATGTCATTTCATACAGGCTTAGCTGTAACCTATGAGTACTCCAAGAAAACCAAAATACTATGAAACTGACTCAAGAATGATGGATAGACAAGAGAGAAAGCATTACATAATCCCTTTATAAGGCAGACAATAAAGAGTCAAATATTGCCAAGTTTTGCTTGCTCAAAGCTAATAATGAGCTTTGCAGAAGCAAACCAAGAACCTGCCAACTGTGGGACTTCAGTCTCCAATAGTTTTAGCATAGATCTGATTGGCATTGAGCCCATCAAGCAACTAAGTGTCATTGTCACAAAGCATTCGCATTGACAAACAGGTCTACAGAGAAATCTAATTGTGGCCACACAGTATCTACCACAATAATAGCTATTTCTGAGCAACTCTTCCTATTGCAGATGGTACAGCTCAATGTTTTAACAGCATTTATGGAGGTTGTTTTACAAGCATCTCCATGTGCAATTGTCGCATACACTGCATCTTTTTTAAAAAGAAATTTCAACAAATTGCCTTACGGCATATCAATGACCTTAAGCAAAAGCGGGAGCACAGATTCTCATCTCATTCATCAGAGTCACTTCAAAATGTTAGATTCCCTTGATGGAATCTACAAGAGCTAAGATTTACGTTGATGTGACCAATCGAACACGTTGCTTCATGTTTAACGTTCTAGACTTCTGTCATCCATGCCTCCCTCAGAGGGAAATTTTTACGATGCGGACCGGGAGCACACACTATTCCGCAGCTAACGCTGTTTCTTCCACCACATTGAGATGGCAGGACCGTGATGCAGAAGGACGAGACAAGGAAAGACTACTCAAACCTCGACTTCCAGGAGAGGCCTGCATTGCAAGAGCTGAGCGATCTGTGTGTCTAGTTGGAACAAGAGACCTCAGTGTCGTACTTGGCCCTGACCTTCTGGGACTTGGCGACAAAGGCGCAGGCGGTGAGGTTACGGAGGGGGTTGGAGGCCATGAAGATGGAGGGGGAGGAGTCCCACGGCCTGCACAAGCAGGCGTCGAGCATGCCCTTGATGGAGAGCACCCATTCCTTCTCCTCCAGCTCAGGCGTATTTGTGCACTCTGATACCATGTTGGAGAGTGCGCGAGGGAGACGAGGAACGGAGGAAGAGAGAGGAGAAGAGAGATATGAGACACCAGAAGTGGAACCCCAGAAGTGTGTCAACTGAGCACACATGATATGAATATATAGAGGGGACCTGGGGCACTATATATAGGCAGACTATATATAGCTAACAGGGGTGCTATATATAGGCAGACTATATATAGCTAATAGCGGTGCTATATATAGACAGACTATATATAGCTAACACAAGTCAGGAGAGTCAACTAATATTTGGGCTCACATATGGCTTCTCCTCATAATGGAGGCCTTACAACTTTGAGCACCATGGATCATTAGTGGCACCTTATGAGGGTAGGGTGTTGAGCATATTTAACACCCCCCCCCTCAATGTCCACCCGCACAGGTGAACTATCTCCTCGGCCCAATGTTGAGTCTCTGAAGATGAAGATCCTTCATAAGTGCTTTGGTGAAAATATCCACTCCATTCTCCTCTATAGGCCTAGTTCCACTATCCCATCCTTGATCAAATCACACACATAGTGATACTAGATCTCTATGTATTTGGTACACACATGAAACACTGGATTTTTTGCAATTGTGATGCAACTCTGATTGTCACATCTTAGCATATTTGGTTCTACATCCTGCACCACTCCCATATGCCATAAGATCCTTCTCAACCATATGGCTTCATATGCAACAAAACAAGCTGCCTTCTTGTACTCTGCTTTGGTAGAAGACAATGCCATTGTTGGCTACTTCTTACTTATCCAAGAGAAAATTCCTAAACCCAAAGAGAAACAATAACTAGAAACTGACTTCCTGGAATCATTGTCTCCTACCCAATTTGAGTCACAGTTCCCCATAAGAGAAGTTTTGGAACTATATGTGATACCATAGTCAAGAGTTTCCTTCAAGTATTTGAGCACCCGCATCCCAGCTTTCCAATGACTCTCATGAGATTTGTTTGAGAACCTCTCAAAACACCAACAACAAAACTAATATCTAGTCTAGTGTTACATAAGTAGATCAGACTACCAACCAACCTGATGTACCTTCCAATGTTTGCTAGTGTTGATGTATCCTCAATTGATAACTTTGCATTCACCTCTATAGGTGTAGCCACCTCCTTGCACTTGATCATGCCAAATTCCTTCAAGATCTCCCATGTATACTTCTTTTGAGAGATAAATATCTTTCCTAGCTCTTGCCAGACTTCAATCCCTAAACAATAGTGCAACAAGCCCAAGTCTGTCATTTCAAACTCAGAACTCAAAGCCTTTCGAGTTTGGTTGATCATATCTTCATAGTCACTTGTAATAAGAAGGTCATGCACATATAGGAAAATCACTACATACTTTTTACCATGCTTGTAAACATATAAGTTAGCATCTAAGGCACATCTTTTGAAGTTTAAGCTTAAAAGGAACTTATCTATCTATTGGTACCATGCTCTCGGACCTTGTTTTAGCCAATAAAATGCCTTCTTTAGCTTACACACTTTGTTCTCAAAATGGGGGGCCTCAAACCTTGGTGGTTGAGCCATGTACACCTCCTCCTTGAGGTCACCATTTAAGAATGCTGACTTAACATCCATTTGGTAAATTGGCCAGTGCAAATACTATGCGAATAGTGGTCATTCTAGTAGTTGGGGAAAATGACTCTTGAAAATCAAACCCTTTATCCTATGAAAATCTATGGGCAACCAGTCTGGCTTTGTACTTTTCTAAGGTACCATCAGCCTTGTACTTTACCTTCCAGATGCACTTGCTGCCAACCTTCCACTTTGCGGGCTGATCCACTTGCTTCCAAGTGTCATTCTTCATTATGTTGTCATACTTAGCTTGCATAGTTTCCTTCCATGCTAGATCTACAAGTGCTTCTTCTAAGTCAGTTGTCTCATTTACTTCTCTCATAATCTCAACCATCAGGGCCATATTGACTATGTGAGTAGAAGCTCTCCTTTGCTCCTCTATTCTCTCAGACCTCCTTGGTCCGCCGTTTGCCTTCTCCTTAATAGATGTAGGCATAGGATTATTGTGGTCATAAAGCTACTTCACCCAATGCAGTAATGGCTTTTCCGGTGGGGTGATGTCAGGTTGGTGAACTTTTTCCTCATCGTCTAAAGATGATGCTTCCTCCTTCTTAAGGATAGGGACAGCTCTCGAGAGAGGTTCATAGTGGACTACTTTTTCACTTGATGATAAAGTGGAAGAACTTGCCTTCTCCTCCCCCATTGTCTGCGGCTACTCCTTGAACACCACATCACGACTCGCAATGATCTTCTTTGCCTCTTGGTCATATAATTTGTGAGCCTTCTACTCATCACAATAACCCAAGAAGATACATTTTTTTCTTTTTGGTTTTAACTTTCTTCTCTTCTCATCTAGAACATGTGCATAACATTCACATCCAAAAATTCTGAAATGTGAGACAAATGGTTTCTTACCAATGTAAGCCTCATGAGGTGTCTTTCCCTTGAGAGTCTTTATGTAGCTCCGATTTAGAATTTAGACTGCAGTATTAACACCTTTAGCCCAAAAATGATTAGGCAATCCCTCGCCCTTTAGCATGCATCTTGCCATATCCACAATGGTGCAATTCCTATGTTTCACAACACCGCTTTGCTGACGTGTATGAGGCGTCATCAATTGATGCTTGATCCCTTTGCCCTTGCAAAAGTCTTCAAACTCCTTTGAGTTGAACTCACGACCACCATTTTTTCTAAATTTCTTCACATCTTTCCCTATTTCATTCACAACAAGTTTTAGCCATTCTTTAAACTTACCAAAAGCTTGAGCCTTATCACAAAGTAAGTACACCAACATCTTTCTACTGTAGTCATTGATAATCAACATAAAATAAGAAGATCCCCCCAAGGCCTGTGTAGGTATCTTACTGCACAAGTCAGCATGCACCAACTCTAGAGGAGCATGTTCTCTATTCTTGCTTTCATGTGAAAATGCCTTTCTCTATTGCTTGCCCATTGTAATATTTCTGTTTGAATAAAAATATTACTAGACCAACTCCTGCACACCGTAAATCCGTGAAACGATTATCTCCATTTTCGACAATTGATCTATGACTGTACGCGAGAAAAGGAGTACTCCCCATTGGTCAACCGGGACAGAGGATAAAAAAAAACCGCATCACCTACGGGGAAACATCCTATTGGGAGGAGGTCAAGAGGATAATGATAGGTTTATTGCAAAAAATTTTATTTACCTTCCCCCCAGCCAAAGTGTGGCTGAGGGAAGGGGATGGGCTATATGGGGAAACTAAGGAGGTGGAAGGGAGGATACCATGCAAGGGGGCCACGTGGGGGAGGGAGTCCTCTCCCCCCCTTGTCCTATAAATACACCCTCTAAGGGGGAAGGTAGGGATGAAGGAGGCCGTTCTACGTCGTGTGAAGGAGGGACGTGAGGAGGCTGCCGTGAAGAGGCTGCCGTGAGGAGGCTACCGTGAGGAGGCTACGATAGGCTGAGAGGACAGCGCTAGATTGTGGAAGTTGAAGCTGCCATTCTTGACAGTAAGGAGGAGAGGGAGCCGCTAGCTTCCGTGCCAAGGTGTGGAAGAGGGGAGAGCTGCGGAATCCGGCGTGGAGGGAGAAGGAGTTGTTGTTGTTTGTGGAGCTGCCGTGCTGGAGGGAGCCGCCAGTTGTCACGTCGCCACCTGTGGCTCGTTAGCCACTGCTAGCAGAGCCAATTGGATTTACCACTTTCATCTCAAGGACCTCCCCACACTCCACGTCAGCACCACTCCTTCCCTCTTCCACGTGGGTATCATCCCTTCCCCCCTCTACGTAACTATCATCCCTCCCTCTTCCACGTGGACCTGCACACGCCCCCAGAAGCTTCTTGGAAGCTTCTAAGGGGGCTTATGTAAGCCCCCTTCCCATTGCAACTCCCACAAGTCTATATTAACCTTGTTTTCTTAAAGCCCCCTTCCCGTGGATTTCCATAAAGCCATTTTACCCCGGTTTTCTTTTAAACTCCCCTCCCATTGCAACTCCCACAAGTCCATATTAGCCCTGATTTTTTTTAAAACCCCCTTCCCATTGGTTCCTACACAATCAATCTTTACCCCCGGGATTTAAGCCCCCTTCCCCTTACATACCCCACAAGCCTTTTTACCCCGGTTTTAAAGCCCCCCTTTCCATGGAGTCCCCATAAAGTCCATTTTACCCCCGGATTTTTAAGTTCCCTTCCCTTTGGATCCCACACAAGCCATTCCCTAGGCGGGTTTTAAAGCCTTCCTTTTTTATCCTCAATAAGCCCATCCTGGGCTTTGAAGCAAAGGAAGCTACTAAGGCCCTAGGCTCGGTTCTTTGTAAAGAAGAAGAGGGGTTTCTCTACACCTTCCCACTCGATTTCCCCCATAAGCCCATTGAAGAGGGTTTCTTTAAGCCCATTGAAGAGGGTTTCTTTAAGGCCCTTTTACAAGAACCCTAAGGCCTTCCAAAGCAAATTTTTGCAAGTCGGAACTTCGGTCAAGGAAGCCATACCTCAAAGGGAATTGCGCATACAAGGGAGACGGGCCAAGATCATAAGACTGCAAGCCAAGGCAAGAAAGTTTGAAATCCATGAAGGCTAACGGAAGATCGAATTCGTGATGGCCCCTAAAAAGTCACAAGGCTCAACCACAAGAGGATCATCTCCTAATATTCATGTGGATATTTCACCAAACCCACAAGTCTAGGTTTTCTTCCTATTTCTTGATTTATGTCGAAGTATTGCAATTATGCATGATTAATTCATGGAATTAGGATGCACTTATGCTTGTCAAATCCACCTAGTTTGATGAGAATGAATTACCTTGGCTATTTTTAAAAAGAAATAACTCACGATTGAAGATTGATCATTTGTATTTTTCAATGGAATGAACGAAAGATGTCTATGCATTTTTAGAAGTTGGTTATGTGCATTGCAAAGTAACAAATTTAGAACAACTAATGACTATCATTACAAAGTCGAGATTATTCTAGTACACCTTCGATTATGCATGGAAAGATTAAATCGCATGTCGCATTATTAGACAAATCTTTCTTCATAATGATTCATTAAGAAAGTTGCTAACAACCGTATGAATTTACTAAGCATGGAAATGATTCTAGGAATTTGTGTGTGGCATGTGATTGTAAATTGAAATAGGTCAACTCTAGTTTTTTTAGCATGAATTTCACTACGTTGTAGTCAAGAAAGGAGTGCATGTTGCATATTGGTCATACGAAAAAAATTTCATTCATCAAGAGTTGTATTCAGGGAAAGGCTGCATGGTTTATTGAAGCATGAAATCTTAAAAGCTTAGAAAAAGAATTGTGGGCATAATTCTTGAATGCAAGTCCTGGTAGGATCAATGGAAGTTATGCCGCAATTTAACATGCGTTTTGATCTTAAAAAGAAAAGTTAGGGTTATTGCAAATTTAGGGGTACGTAGAAACAATGAATTGCGTGTTTACGTGAATTGTGAGATGTTACAACTAGCTCTCTCCTTTAAGATCAAGTTAACATCTCTAGGGATGGTTCGTCCTTGTCGCAAGACAAGTAGATCGAATTATCTAAATCGCCTAACCCGCAAGGGATTCGCATAGGATGGCTCAACCGATACGATAAATAACCCAAGTGCTAACTAGGGTTTAGCACGTTAAGGACTTGACCTAGTTTCACGCACTTGTTACCAAGACGAACCCTTGAACCAAAGGTCCTACCCACATTCACAGAATGTAGGGACAATTGGGCGCTCATGCATAAAACGATCTAAGGTTTCTACCCTAAGGATCACTCGTTCAAATGATGAAACTCGGATTGAGTTGGAATCCCTAGGACCGAACGTTGTCGGCCTAGTGTAATTAGGAATGGGTTGGGTAAGAAGACACCATAAACCCTACTTCTCGTCTGGAGATAATTCCGTGACCAAAAAACGCCGTTCAATGGGTGAAATGATCCCATGGAATAGATGCGACACTTGTGCAATAAGTTGCAACGTCGCATAGACTTGTGGTTTGTTCACAAGAGAGTTTTGCCAATTCTTGGAATGAGGTTGGCAAGTTCTTGCAAGAGGATGAGTAGTCATCCTGTTATATCACCTTTCTTGGGAAAAATTGCCTAGTAAAGGGAAGTTAGGTATTTACTTGGAAGCAAATGATCAATCAATAAATTGGAGTGACATGGTCGCCAGGATTTACTGTTAATTAAAACCTAAGGTATTGGTTAAATTGGGTTAACAGGCTATGGCCCTAACCCAAGGACAAAAGGGTGAAGAAACAAACCCTTGGGGATCTTGCCAAGTCGCAATTGATCCCGGATCGAATGCTGGATGCATTCGGAGAGAAGGATTAACTCCTTAAGAGTTGGCCAAATAAACGACCATTGGAATTGATTGTGCTTGTAACAGTTTAGAAAACACTGTTTGCATTGTTTGCTCAAAGAACTAAAGGATGAAATGATATCTAATGCTTCAGGTTGAAGGCCTGAAGGGAGAGGCAGCTTCAGTTACCCCCGACTGCCTGCCTGACCCTAACCAAGGGGGTTGTTGACCGCGCCGAGAACTGGACCGAACCCGCCGCGAGAGATCTTTCCGTTGAGCTCTACTTGGAGTAGGAGGACGCTTGGGTGCTAGGGGGGCTCTGGCCGTAAATCCCTCGCCTTCCGGGTCCTGCACAAGAGGCTAACGTGACTCGGGATTGGATCTCGAGGCCCGCATACTAGTCTACGGGTGGAAGCTTGGAATAGTGATCCCTGGCGGATTACTGGATAGCCTTCGGGCGGATTATGGACAGGCCTACGGGCGGAACTCCTTGTATTTCAAAGATAAAATGATGAAATGTAAAAAAAGAACTTGCTTTATATTGTTTTTCTATGTCACGTGATAAGATTACGTGAAGGAACCAGTGCTTAACAAGATTAATTAAAGAAGCTGATTGTTATATGTCAAATTAATGTGTTAGATAATTACATAACTAAAACAAATCGAGGAAAGTGCGAAGGATGGACCATGGGTCCGTCCTATGGTTGGGTGGTCCCGGTTAGCCGGGAACTTTTCTAAAAAATCTCGAAGAACAGCGGGATGATCATCATCATCAAAACAAATAACGAGAGCGATGACCTAGATTTACGTCTTACCCTATTTTACGGTGTTTTAGGGGAACGGAATGGGACTATGCCTTATGACAGAGAGGTTGAGCCTTGCATCCCTCTTGTTTCCCATTCTCCTTGAACCAATTGCAGCGTGAATCTGCTTCGGACCTGGCATTTTTGCGTAAAGTAGTTTGCTCGGGTCTGACGCTAGTTGCTGTTAGCTAATGACCAAATCAGGAAAACCCTAATTCAGGTCGATCCTAAGTGGAAACGGCTAGAATACTTCCGCTACGTGGCAGACGCGGGAAGACCTAGATCACAAGTCCCGTAACATTCCATGGGAATGCTAGGCGGAGCTTTCTAGACATCCTTTCCGATGGACTGCTAAGATGTGTCCTGGATGATTCTAGTGGACACGTTATAGTTGGTATCAGAGCCAACCAAGAAAAGACTTGTTTTTAAGAAATTTTAATAAGAAGAAGTACAGCAAATGTTACTGTCCCAAACATTTCCTTACTTTCAATGCTGTCTTGCAGAATTATGAAGCATAGAACATGTTCTTAGTGTTCCGAGTCATGTTTATGACCGCGATGCATTCCATGGATTATCGACAAAGGGTTGAGATGATGAACATCCTAGACCGCATTTACAATCCATCGCCTCTGTACGTGGAACAGAGATGGATGGGTGTTTTAGGGATCTATTACATAACTGCCCATTGACCTGCGTACCTTCAAATTAACTTGAAGAGAATCAAGTGGATGGAGGATTTGAAGATCGTGAAGCTGTTCGTCTTTGTTGAAGCTCACGCAAACGCGACCCTACAGGTCGGGGGTCGAAGGGTTAACCAAAATAAGTATGTGTACAGGGAAGTGATTCAAAGAATCCCTGCCGACCGAATCAAGGTTTTGGGACGTCATGAGAAGAATGGATATCAAAGGAAAAGATACCCTAATCTTCCAATGAACTATCGATTCTTGAAAATCGATGACCCCAATCCGTACTACTACTCAGTTCCTGTAGTTGAATGCAACAACATCTTATTCTCCTCGAATTAATGTATTAACTTGTTCCATCGCCCCAAGAAATAATTGTATTAACTTTTTTTTAAAAAAATCAACGATTGTCTTGACTATGAATATTGATTAAGAAGTAAAGTGATTTGGTCACTTGGCTAAAGGAATACGCAGACGTAGTTCCTGAAGAGTTAACAGAACTCCCGCTTCAAAGAGAAGTAGATCATGAGATCAACCTAGTAATAGGAGCTATGCCAATTGCGAAGAGACCCTATAGAATGTCTATACCGGAAGCAATTGAGCTGAAGGAACAACTCAAGCAACTACTAGATCTGGGCTACATCCATCCTAGCAGTTCACCATGGGAAGCACCAGTACTGTTCCAGGAAAAAGAAAAGATGGAACACTTTGACTATGTATTGATTACAGAGGGTTGAATCAATCAACAGTCAAGAACAAATATCATATTCCTAGAATTGATGAGCTTTTTGATCGTCTTTAGGGTGCGAAGATCTTCTCCAAGATTGATCTCAGGTCTGGTTACTATCAGATAAGGATCAAGGAAGAAGATATCCCAAAGACAGCCTTCAACACAAGATATGGACACTTTGAGTTCCTAGTTATGTCATTCGAGCCCACGAATGCGCCTGCCACCTTCAACAGGTTAATACAGGATATCTTTAGGCCATATCTTGATGACTTCGTACTCCTCTTCTTCGACGACACCTTAGTCTATTCCAAACAAGAAGAAGATCATGAACCCCAACTTCGCATTGTCCTTGAGACAATGAGGGCACACAAGCTCTATGCTAAGATGAAGAAGTGTCCATTCTTCAAGCGTCAGATTGAATATCTGGGATTCATCGTATCAGCGGAAGGAATCTCAGTGGATATGACCAAAGTCAGAAATGTTATAGAATGGCCAATACCAACAACTGTCAAAGAAATACACAATTTTCTTGGATTGACAGGATGGTATAGGGTCTTCATCAAAAACTATGCTTTGATTGCAGCACCTCTGACAGACTTACTGAAGACGCAAACATCCATTACATGGTCAGCTGCCGAACAATCTAGCTTTTATAGATTAAAGCAAAGTTTGGTATCAACACCTATTCTAAAACTTCCAGACCTCAGTAAGAAGTTCGAGGTAGTAACTGATGCCAGCACGCTTGCCTTAGGATATGTGCTCATGCAAGAAGGTCATCCAGTAGCATACTCTTCAAGGAAATTGAAAAGCCATGAGAAGAATTATGCTACCCATGATCTAGAACTGTTAGCTGCTTTGGAGACACTACTTGTTGGGTAACAAGTTTACTCTAGTGACTGATCATAAAAGTCTCAAGTGGTTCTTTACCCAGAACGAGCTCAACATGAGGCAATGTCGGTGGATTGAAGTGCTGGAGGAGTATGATTTTGAAATCAAATACTGATCGGGAAAGGAGAATGTAGTTGCCAACGCACACAGTTGCAAGGTATTCCTTAATTCTCTAATCTTGCAAAATCCATCAACAGCTAGATCTCTAGCTACAAAAGTATCCATGCCAAACAACCCAATACTTGAGCTAGCGAGAGAAGAAGCATGCCATGATCCAGCCTATCAAAAGATGCTAAGGGAGATCCCTATCAAGGAACAGGACCAGAAGCTATAGGCTAAGTATCATGAATTCTCTATCAATAGTGGACTTGTCTACTATAGAACGAGATTATGTATATCGGCAAGCCAGTCACTTAAGCAGAAGATACTATGGAAAAGTCATGATTACCCTTTCTCAGGACATCCTGGCTATGCCAAAAACTCTTAATGCAGTTAGGAAGAGCTACCATTGGGAGAGGCTCAAAAGTGACATTGTCAAATATGTCACTGAGTGTTGTCTTGCCAACGTATCAAAGCCGAATATGTCATGATGCTAGAGAAACTACAACCACTTGACATTCCCCAAATGAAATGGGAATTCATCAATATGGACTTTGTTGTTGGCCTACCCCAAGTTCAGGGAGGATACAACTCCATCATGGTTGTGGTTGATATGCTGACTAAGGTTGTACACCTTATTCCAGTAAAGACAAACTATAAAGCCTCAGACATTGCAATATTGTTTATCAAGGAGATATTCAAGCTACATGGGCTACCCAGAAGAATCATTAGTGATCGTGATTCTTTCTTCACATCACACTTCTGGAGAGCCATCTTTGAAACCATTGGGACTCAACTCTATTTTAGCATATCTTACCATCCCCAAATGGATGACCAAACAGAGCGAGTCAATCAAGTCATCGAGGATATGCTTAGGGCACACTGCTGTCGTGAGCCAAAAAGGTGGATTCAATACTTGCCTTTGGTTTTGAATTCGCCTACAATGCTTCTTATCAACAAACCATTCAGATGACCCCTTTTCAAGAATTGTATGGGCATGACTGTCGAAGTCCCCTAAACTTCTCAGATCCAACCTTGAGGGTTGAAGCTTCAAGGCAAATGTTGGAAGAGATGGATGACCAAGTAAAGTCAATAAGACAGGACATCCAAGCCACCAAGGATAGACAAAAGGCATACGCAAATTCGAAGCATCAAGGTAGAACCTTCGAGGAAGGAGACATGGTCCTCAATTGTGTACGCCCAAAGAAGAGTTTCCTATCCTTAGGAGATTGCAAGAAGCTAAGTCCAAGGTATTGTGGACAAAACAAGATCCTTAAAGTGCCTAGGACCTAGTGCTTATAGACTACAACTCCCAGAGAACCTAAAGGTTCACAATGTATTCCATATCAGCCTATTGAAGAAGTATGTACCTAATCCTAACCATGTACTTGATGACCAACAAGTTGCAATGCCTAGTCAAGGAGTCCTTGAGCTACGGCCTCACAAGATCTTCGATGTTAGGGAGAGACAACTAAGATCCAGAACCTTGAGAGAATGCCTTGTCCAGTGGAAAGATTATCCTGAGGAGGATGCCACTTGGGTGAATGAAAGCACTCTCAACCATCAATATCACTAGTTCATCTCGAGATGAGGACATCTCGATTCCTCCAAGGGGGAGAGAATGTAATATTTCCATTTGAATTAAAATATTACTAGACCAACCTCCTGCATACCGTAAATTCGTGAAAAGATTATCTCCATTTCCTGTAGTTGATCTATGACCGTACGCGAGAAAAGGAGTACTTCGCATTGGTCAACCGGGACAGAGGATAAAAAAAACCGCATCACCTACGAGGAAACATCCTCTTGGGAGGAGGTCAAGAGGATAATGATAGGTTTATTGCAAATTTTTTTTAATTTACCTTCCCCCCAGCCAAAGCGTGGCTGAGGGAAGGGGATGGGCTATATGGGGAAACTAAGGAGGTGGAAGGGAGGATACCATGCAAGGGGGCCACGTGGGGGCGTGAGCCCTCTCCCCCCCTTGTCCTATAAATACACCCTCTAAGGGGGAAGGTAGGGATGAAGGAGGACATGCTACGTCGTGTGAAGGAGGGACGTGAGGAGGCTGCCGTGAAGAGGCTTCCGTGAGGAGGTTGCCGTGAAGAGGCTGCCATGAGGAGGCTGCGATAGGCTGAGAGGACGGTGCTAGATTGTGGGAGTTGAAGCTGCCATTCTTGACAGTGAGGAGGAGAGGGAGCCGCTAGCCGCCGTGCCAAGGTGTGGAAGAGGGGAGAATTGCGGAATCCGACGTGGAGGGAGAAGGAGTTGCTGTAGTTCGTGGAGCTGCCATGCTGGAGGGAGCCGCCAGTTGTCACGTCGCCACCTGTGGCTCGTTAGCCACCGCCAGCAGAGCCGATTGGATTTACCATTGCCATCTCAAGGACCTCCCCACACTCCATGTTAGCACCACTCCTTCCCTCTTCCACGTGGGTTTCATCCTTTCCCCCCTCTACGTAACTATCATCCCTCCCTCTTCCACGTGGACCTGCACACGCCCCCAGAAGCTTCTTGGAAGCTTCTAAGGGGGCTTCTATAAGCCCCCTTCCCATTGCAACTCCCACAAGTCTATATTAACCTTGTTTTCTTAAAGCCCTGTTCCCGTGGATTTCCATAAAGCCATTTTACCCCGGTTTTCTTTTAAACTCCCCTCCCATTGCAACTCCCACAAGTCCATATTTGCCCTGATTTTTTTTAAAACCCCCTTCCCATTGGTTCCTACACAATCAATCTTTACCCCCGGGATTTAAGCCCCCTTCCCCTTACATACCCCACAAGCCTTTTTACCCCGGTTTTAAAGCCCCCCTTTCCATGGAGTCCCCATAAAGTCCATTTTACCCCCGGATTTTTAAGTTCCCTTCCCTTTGGATCCCACACAAGCCATTCCCTAGGCAGGTTTTAAAGCCTTCCTTTTTTATCCTCAATAAGCCCATCCCGGGCTTTGAAGCAAAGGAACATACTAAGGCCCTAGGCCCAGTTCTTTGTAAATAAGAAGAGGGGTTTCTCTACACCTTCCCACTCGATTTCCCCCATAAGCCCATTGAAGAGGGTTTCTTTAAGCCCATTGAAGAGGGTTTCTTTAAGGCCCTTTTACAAGAACCCTAAGGCCTTCCAAAGCAAATTTTTGCAAGTCGGAAATTCGGTCAAGGAAGCCATACCTCAAAGGGAATTGCGCAAACAAGGGAGACGGGCCAAGATCATAAGACTGCAAGCCAAGACAAGAAAGTTTGAAATCCATGAAGGCTAATGTTGAGTGTTGAAATGACTTGTTTTTTGGCTGATTTTTGTTGTTTTTGAAAGCTGAATGGTTGATTTTATGAGATGATTGATTGATTTGGAAGAGGTTTGAGAGTGTTTTGGATGATATTGATTGTTTTTTGGAAGTTCATGATGTTTATTAGTGGTTCTGTGATGTTCTGATAGGTTCTGATTGGTTCTGTATACCTTCTGTTTTGCTCTGTTTTGGTCTGTTTTGTTCTGATTGTCTTCTGTAAGGAGGGATGGGGTATTGATTGATGAAGATTGAGATATTGAGAAAGCTTATTGAATGTTTTGTGAGAGTTTGGAATGGTTTGAGTATGAGTTATGTGGTTTTGATGACCTTCTGTAACCTTCTGTAGGTCTTCTGTAGAGCCTCTGTTTCTGTTCTGTTCTGTTCTGTACTGTAGTTGTTCTGGTATTGTTCTATGACTGTTCTGTATGCTTCTGTATGTGTTCTGGTGGATGAGAGTGTAGCTTGGGAAAGTTTTCTAGCCTTGGAAAGAGGTGAATACAAGTGTAAAAGAGCTGAAAGAAGTAGCTGCTGAAGACTCAAGTGAAGACTAGAGTGAAGTGACAGTGGTGAGCTATGAAAGGATACTGTAGTGGCTCTGGT
This sequence comes from Lygodium microphyllum, assembly GCF_053477565.2. Classification (NCBI taxonomy): domain Eukaryota; kingdom Viridiplantae; phylum Streptophyta; class Polypodiopsida; order Schizaeales; family Lygodiaceae; genus Lygodium; species Lygodium microphyllum. The sequence goes on along the minus strand of NC_141146.1, from coordinate 106,351,384 downwards.
GACTCTTTATATCAGACATACCTCTTGGGAGGGGTATCCACGACCTAAGAAGGATTATTGAGAGTGATTTTGAGAGATTGTAGTGAGGATATGATGTATTATTGATGGAGAGAGAGAGAGAGTCAGAGATAGCCAATTCTACTCAACCAGAGTGATTGTATATGAGAGATTGAGAGAGGAGACTATGAAAATATTGAAGATGAATACTATGTGATGTATTTCCATTCAAAGATGGTGTATTCCTTTGCTTTCTTTGTTCTATTGATGGATTTTGTGAAGATATTGAAAAATATGGTTGATTCTATCAAATCCGTGGGAGATCTACATGATGCTGTATGAAGATTTTGTTGTGCATGGTGTTCTTTTCTTCATTGTGATTATATACAACATGATAAACAAGCTTGTTCATGTTACAAGATAGATTTTCTTGCAAGAGAATTTCCTTTTCCTTGGTGTTCCTCTTGGGGCTCCATGTTTTTGGTGCGCATCCGGGGAAACTTACCATCAACAAGCACCAGAAGAGGCTGAAAATGAAGGAAATGGCATTGCCAAGAAGAGAAGAATTCAATGGATGTTTGTAAAGTTCGTTCTTCCACTGAAGAGTTGGAATTTCCCATAATCAAAGCCACCTTCCACAAGAAGTTCATCCCACAATGGTGGAAACACATCACCATCATGATGCATGTTCTATGTGGTGGACAGTTTCCTCTTCCTGTTGAAGCAGTAAAAACTTGCATCTTGGTGGCAAACTGTTTGGGAATAAACTGAAGAGCAGAAAGAGAGAATGACCATCCATGTAAGATTTGGCATTCATTGAGAAGTTTCCAGACAACATCAAGTGGGAGATTGTGAAGAAGCTTTTGGAGTCTTGGTCTGTAGAGGTTCACAAAGACAAGAAGGAAAAGAGTTGGAATTTGTTCGTGGATGCTCAATAGCAAGATACATGGGATGCTTGGTGTACTGATAATCTTCTGTTTGTTCAATTAGCAACCCACTGGAAGTTGGTAGACATAGTGTTTTTCACAACATACACTGTTGAAACCATCAGAAGCTGGCATTACTATGATGATGGTACCACCATAATGCTCAGACATATACATTTTGACACCTTCAGAACTGAATACCTTCCTCTGTGCAGTGGCATGAAAGCAGAATTCAGGGACGTTGAAAAGAAAGAAGTAGAAGAAATGTTGGCAAGAGAGTCCTCCAGAGATTGAACCCTTCTGTTAACCCTCTGTGGAGCACTAACAACATAGTGGAGCCACACCCCTGATGAATGATGCAATAAAGAGGCAAGCGTTAGAACGAGTCCAAAGGTACGTGAGAAGAGAGAAAGCAAAAATCAAGGCTGAAAACAAGCTCGTAGCAGAAGCCGCCTTTGACGCCCTTGCAGAACTCTTTACAGAAGTCCCAATGGCACATCAAGCCCTTCCTCCTCCTGTTGGAGGTCCACTTCCAAGCCAGATCCGTCCTGGAAATATTGATGACAGGCCAGCGAATGTAGTCCCATTGCCAGTTTTTAAGGGAGAGTACAATGAAGACCCCGATCTTCATGTAGCAGAGTTTATGGTAGCGTGTATGGCTAACAATGCCAGAACCCCTGAGCATTGGTTAGCAATATTCCCCGTCACTTTCAAGGGCACGGCGTTCCAGTGGTATGAGAGACAAGCAGCAGGAACTTTTGGCACATGGGACGACCTGAAGTTGGCCTTCCTCACTAAATTCAGGCGTGAAGATTTTGAAGAGCGGATGAGAGAGGAATTTATGAACCTAAGTCAGTCCTCTGGAGAAAGAGTAGAAGCTCATGTCTCACGAATGGAATCCATCCTGAAGAGATGGACTAACCATAATCTAGATGATGGCATTCAGAAGGGGGTGTTTCTCAGAGGATTACAACCAGAAGTCCATAAGTTTGTGGAGTTGCAAAGACCAGCCACACTGCAAGCTGCAACAGAAGGTGCAAGATTGTACGATGAAGTGGAATCTCGATTAGCGATGAATCCAGGAAGAGGAGTCCTATCTCCTCTAATGCCAGGAATGATGTACCCCCCCAATGCAGTCCCAGGGACTGCCCCCTACCCTTACCAACAGATGCCCCCAATATCACAGTACAGTGCACCAAATCCACAGTGGCCACAATCCATGCCTCAAATGATGGTGCAACCACAACAACAATGGTCCCAACCAATTTCCTCAATGCTAAATCAGCAGCAACAGTGGAATCCTACCAACTGGAGTCAACAGCCAACAATTCAAACAGGAGCTCTAAATCAGAACCAGAAGAGAGACCCCTCTGTACCAACCCAACCGGTTTATGCAGTGATTATAGAGACTCCTCAAAACCCTCCTTCCAGTACCTCAGGAGGAGAAAGCTTGAAGGATTACTTATCCAACTCAGTTGCAAACATAAAAAAGGAGTTGATGGATGTGATTACAGAGCAGCTACAGATGCTAAAAGTGAATACCGCTAGCATATCCAACGTTGCAGGAGCAGGAAGAGATGTGATGCGGTCAAATACTTGGTGTGGTAAGTGTCATCAAGCATGCCATTTAGCCACTGAATGTACACGAAAACCAACTATTCCTGGGTCCTTCTGTTCCTACTGTTTGCAGAAGAACCATACAGAGGACATTTGCTCTCTGAAGGAGATGCATGATAGGAGAAGGAAGGAAGAAGATGCAAGATTCAACTTGTTGGAGTCCAAAATGACAACACAAGATATTGGACCCAAGCCTAGAGAGTTTGGTCCTAATTTCGGACCCAGAAGATTTCCCTCTCAAAGTTACAGAGGAAGACAGTCTGGCAGTGGTTAGAGAACAGAAGTGGAGTGTTATAGATGTGGAGAAAAGGGACACATCTCACCAAATTGTCCAAATCCCAAAAGGTCAGTGGATTACAAGCCCTTATGCAGTCGATGCAAAGGAGAAGGCCACACTGCAAAGGACTGTCCAAGCCCAGCCCCAGTGAAAAACAGTGCTACTGATAGTCCGGCCAAGGCTCAAGAGCCTACCTCCAATTTAGTGGAATTGGAAGTTGCTGCCATCACACGTGCAAACAAGAAGGAACCACCTATCCAGAAAGAAAGTAACCCTCCTGCTAGAACAGTGAAGTTCAATCTTCCACCAAAAGAACAGAACAGAACAGAGCCTAATAGTGCCGTACAGAGCACTGCAGTGCCACAGAGAGTTACAGAGACAGCTATAGAGACAGGACTAGAGACAGGACCACAGGTCTAGGATACAGAAGAGGAGGAAGTGCCACAAATGAAAGAAGAAGTTCCCATGATGCCTCTGTTGGAAGAAAGAGGGAAAATGAAAATGGATGTTGCCCCATTCCCTAACCGGTTAGAGAAGCCAGTGGATCCTATTAAGGAATACGATCTAGTTAGAGATCTAGATACCTTTAAACCAAACCTCGCATTCTGACAATTATTGATGTTGTCTCCCAGTTGCCGAAAAAGGTTCAAAAGTATACTGACAAGAAGACGTGGTTTAAGGATTGCTCCCTCAACAGTGACAAAGTCCAACAAAGCTCCAGAGCCTGTCAAAGAAGTGGACGTAGCTAACGCCTTTCTAGATCCGGGTACCCCAGAGACTGGCGTGTGGATAGAAGGCTGCTTCATTTCAAATGCACTGATTGATGGTGGTTCATCAATGAACATTATGACGGATGTGACGATGAAGGATCTAGGCCTACAAGGTGTGCAACCAACCCAATGGCTCATCAGACTAGCGGATCAGAGTAGAATCAAGCCTTTGGGCATTCTCCCATATGTGAAGACTACAGTGGCTGGAAAAGATTATTGGCTAACCTATTTGGTGGTGAAGCCAAACTCTTATGGTACATCCTATCCTCTGTTACTGGGCAAACCATGGCTTTTTGAAGCCCAAGCAAGGACGGATTGGTTCAAAGGAACTTTGACTTTGGGTAGAGGACCCAACAAAGTGGTGCTAAAATTGTATGGTTCTCAAAAAGGACATGGATCCACCTCCTTGGAATTATCTTCTGACTCCCCTAATGAGGCTACAGATGGAACATCAGCAGATGAAGATGCTGTCAAACAGATCCTTCCCAAGAAAACAGTGGCACGTTCCTTAACAGTGGATACTGTAAGCCGACTTCCAAAAGATGCAAAGCCATTATCAATGGGTGAATACTTACTGCATGAACCAGGAATGACTTCTAAAATCACTTCTGACAGTGAGATGGAAGCATGGATGTACTGCTCTCCCTGTTACATGGCCATAACAGAGACAGAGACAGAGGCAGGAGAGGAAACAGAGAATCTGTTCTTTTGTTACAGAGCGCCTACAGAGACAGAAGCAGAGACATAAACAGAAGCAGAAGCAGAGACAGAGACAGAAGAGGATGAATATGAGATTGACGAAGAACGTTATGAAAGTGAGCCAGAAGAATCTATCCCACCTGTAGAGGATACATTTGAAGAAGAAGTTCCAGAAGCATCAGAAGCAGACGAGCTCATGCTATGGGACAGAATGGCAATGGTACCATTTGGTCTGGTAAATGGATCTTCTCATATGAAAAACCTTTATAAGAAATGGATTAAGAAGAACAAGCCGTCTTTCAGCAGTGGCTCATGCCGTCCTAACCCATTCTTGCCAAAGAAAGATGATGATGATGCACCGTGCCAACAAGCACCAGTCCCACCAACCCAACAAGCACCGGAGGGTTCTTGTTATGTGACGTTCTTGGATGTGTCATCTTCAGAAGAGGAGTCTTCAAGCCAAGAGGTAATTACTCTTGAAACCAAACCCGAAACGGCTCTAATCCCATTTCAACATCTTAAGGAGCAACCTAAGTCTCCACCAAAAGAAGAAGTTGGTTCTAATGGGACATCAGAAGAGGACACCACTCCCTTGAAGGAGTCGGATCTATACCCAGAAGCAGTCCATGGGACCTTCATCCGTGAAGTAGAAGGTGAAAGGCAGTTAACCTTTGTGGATGCAGATGGCACTGAACGCCACTTGAAGGTGGGTAGCAGCCTCCCAGAAGAGGAGTTGTCAACCTTGTACAACTTGTTGAAAGAAAATTTGGACGTGTTTGCGTGGTCCTACAAAGACCTAAAGGGGATTGATCCCACAATATGTCAGCATCATATTGACTTGGAGCCTGATGCCAAGCCAGTACGGCAACGACAGAGGCGAATGAACCCGAATTATTCCACATTGGTGAAAGCAGAGCTGCTGAAGCTTCTGGAAGCCGAGTTCATCTATCCAGTGGCAAATAGTGAATGGGTTTCACCCATCGTGGTTGTATCCAAGAAGAATGGCAAATTGCGAATATGTGTGGATTTCCGAAAGCTTAATTCCAAGACAAAGAAGGATCACTTTCCTATCCCTTTCATTGACCAACTATTGGACACAGTGGCAGGACATGAGCTTTATTCCCTTTTGGATGGATTTAGTGGATATAACCAAGTCCAAATTGCAGAAGAAGACCAGTCCAAAACAACCTTCACCACAGAATGGGGGACCTACGCTTACCGAGTGATGCCATTCGGGCTCTGCAATGCCCCTGTTACTTTCCAACGAGTCATGATGGCTGCATTTCAAAATCATCTGCACGAATTTATTGAGGTATATTTGGATGACTTCTGTGTCTATAGTTTGATTCGTGAACATTGGGAGCACCTAGAACAATGCTTTGACCAATGCCGGGAGTATGGGATTTCCCTCAACCCCGACAAATGCATCTTTGGGGTCTCTTCTAGAGTTTTGTTGGGCCACATTGTCTCTACACAAGGGATATCAACAGACCCTGCAAAGATCGAAAAGATTGCAGCTCTGACAGCACCCACCAACCTCAAACAGTTGAGGGGATTTCTAGGCCATGTGGGTTACTACAGAAGGTTCATAGCCCATTTCGCAACAAAGGCAACCTCCTTGCACAAACTTTTGAGGAAAGAGGCAGAGTTTACTTGGATGGAAGAATGTGACAAAGCCTTCAACACTCTAAAGCAGTGTCTGATTGAGGCACCCATTCTGCAGCCTCCTGATTGGACGAAAGAGTTCCATGTACACACTGATGCATCAATTGAAGGCTTAGGTGCTGTCCTTTGCCAGAAGGGCTCCTCGAAGCTGGATCAACCGATCTATTATGCAAGCCGAAAAGTCATTGATAAGGAACGGAACTATACGGTGACAGAGCTTGAGTGCTTGGCAATGGTGTTTGCCCTATAGAAGTTTCGCCACTATTTCCTATCCACCCACTTTAAATTTTATGTGGATCATGAGGCCTTATCCTTCCTGATGAACAAAGCAGATGTGAAAGGACGAATGATGAGATGGCTCCTTTTATTCTAGGAGTTCGACTTTGAGGTGATTACTAAGCCTGGTCGTTCCAATGTTCTGGCTGATCATCTGTCGCATACCCCACAAATTGCAGACAAGGAGCAGGATGACCTAGACCTCCCTGATGCTTCCCTATTCTTGGTAGAAACTGTAACTCCATGGTATGCAGACATTGCCAATCTGCTGGCAACCCAACAGTATCCTCCTGGTATTTCTAGTCAGGAAAGGAAGAATCTCATGTTAGAATCGGCCCCCTACACCCTGTTAGGTGGCGCACTATACAAGAAAGGCAAAGATGAAGTGCTCAGAAGATGTGTTACAGGAAATGAGATTGCGATTGTTCTGAAGGCTTGCCATGACGAGCCATGTGGAGGCCACTTTGCAGGAGAAGCTACAGCCAGGAAGGCTCTGCTAGCAGGTTATTGGTGGCCTACCATCCACAAGGATGCCTATGATTACTGTAAAAGATGTGATGCTTGTCAAAGAATGGGGAAACCCACGAAGACAAGTGCCATGCCACTGCAACCTATCCTTCCCCTGAAGCCATTTGACAAGTGGGGCATCGACTTCTAGGTCCAATCGATCCTCCTACCAGAAGGAAACAGAACCGATACATCCTCGTTTGTACGGATTATGTCACAAAGTGGTGTGAAGATAAAGCCCTAAAGCGGGATGATGGTAACAGCGTGGCCCTATTCATGTACGAGAATATCATCACCCGTTTTGGTAGTCCCTTAGAGCTGGTAAGTGATAGAGGCACTCATTTCATTAATAAAGTCATGGAAGAGTTGACAGAGCTGTATAAGATCGGCCATCGCAAGTCCACTCCTTATTACCCTAGAGCCAACGGCCAAGTCGAAGTCATCAATCGCATCCTCTGCTCGATTCTGACAAGAACAATTGCCACACATCGTCGTGATTGGGATGATTGACTTACAGAGGCCCTCTTGGCGTACAGAACCTCCCATAAAGCAGCAACAGGACAGACACCCTTTTAGCTGGTGTATGGTACAGAAGTTGTTTTCCTTGTTGAATTGGAATTACCATCTTTGAGAGTGGCTATCAAAGAGCATTTGGGGGATGATGATTCACTGCAACGTCGTCTCCTGCACCTCGAATGTTTGGACGAAATTCGTAGGATGGCTCTCCAGTGCATGGAAGCCACGCAAGCTCGACGTAAGGCTTACCATGATAGCTTCATCAAGCACAAGGAGTTCAAAGAAGGTGATTTGGTCCTAGCCTATGATTCACGATTTGGCAAGTTTCTTGGCAAGCTCCAATAGCAGTGGATGGGCCCATATAAGGTACTTGTTGTCAACCCTAATGGCTCTGTCCAAGTGCAGACCGTTGATGCCTCTGATGATCCTTTCCTGATCAATGGATATCGCCTGAAGAAGTACTTTCCTCCTTGGGGATCTTGACAATTACGATCACTTGATCCTTTCCCTCATTGGCGTGGCACTGTACTTCTTATGCTACTACTTTTGATAGCCGTTCTTCAGTCACTCCTGATGAAGTGGACGCAACCCTCTGTCCCCTCAAATCCCCCCTCGAACCTTGATCTCTTATCCTCTATTTTCCACCAGCGGGACAGTGGCGAGGTTGGTTCTGACAAATGGTCTTTCTACCATTCCCTTGCTCAATTCAAAAAAAAAAGAAAAAAAAGAAAAAAATACATATCGGTCATGGGAGAAAAGGACTAAGGTCCCTGTCATGCCGACCTATTCTTCGAGAAAAGGTGGAAACACCCTCGAGAATAGGGGAAAAAAAAAAACAAATCTGTTATGAGAGAAAAGGAAGAAATTCCCTGTCATAGCAGGCCTCGTTCCAAGAAAAGGTGGCAAACACCCTTGGGTGAGAAGCTGGCTGTGGAAAAGGTGGCAACACCCAGCAGTCCAGAAAGGGGATTTATTGATTGATATCCCTAGGATCCAATTCCGAAGCTACCTCCCTTGGTACGCTGTGTCCTCGGTCTCTCTACAGAGCATCTAACTGTCCTCTAGGAGACGACATGTTACTATCTAACACAACGTTCGATTTGATGGCTACCACCCTGGATACGCCTCTTCAACAACTGACGACGCAATCTTCATCGACAACCAATCGAGTGACGTGAGCTTTTATCCTAACCGGATGGGGAAGTGAGTATGGTTGCCCCCTGTAACTATCAACAGAGCGTGAGACAGAGGTTGGACCGAGTGACCAGTCTTTTCCCTTCAAATCAAATGAGAGGTGCGAAGTGTGAATGCAGTGTTGCACCCACGGGATGGGCCTCTCAATGCACAAAGCACAATTTGTTTCTGTGCACTACACCATAAGGCTCCCTGGCCTTTCTTCTCGCACCGTATGCCGGCACAGGGAGGGATGCACCATTGCACCATCAAATGCGTACAAGACATACAATTTTTGCACAAGTGACCGTGAGGATTACATCAATGTGTTTCAGGACATGGCTGCCCTCCTGTATCTATCAATAGAGCGTGAGACAGAGGGTGGGCTGAGTGTGACTGGAGTTTCTTTAATCAATTACCGAGAGGTGAGATTGAGGGACGTTACGACACTTGGAGTCAGGTATGTTCACGTATCCCTATGCATCCACGGGATGGGTCTCTACCGTCAATACAAGACACATCACCCTGTTCTATACATTGCACTGTAAGGCTCCCTTGCCTTCCTTCTTGCACTTATGCCAGACGGGTTGGACGCACTAATGCACCATCAACTGTGCACCCTGGCATACTCCTTCTGCACCATTCCCCTGTTGATTTCTAAACCGGGTATGAGATATGGGTTTCAATCATTCTTCCTCGAGTGATATTAGTCATGGGGCGAGTGACTGTTCTTTTATTCCATTTGAGTGACTGTGAGTTGAGTGTAGTGTCCCTCATCATCGACGAATTTTCTGCAATTCCTTCAACTAGCTACCTCCCTGGATGCTGCCACACAATCCCTGCCATGACAGACGTGTGCCGAGAAGATGCCTTGGTACCTCCAGAAGCCGACAACAACACTGGACGTGCCATTGACACTCAACCTTGCTTCTTGACGAAATGGGCCAAGTTTTTCTAACCCTCCCACTTTGGTTTCTTCGTGACGGTCATGTTTTAAGTGTGGGGACGTTAGTGGATGGTCTGTGGTGTGGTCCTAGGTCCCTGTTGTTCGGTTAACCCTATCCATTAAGGTCTTAAGTGTGGGGACGCGTTCCTGCGTGTCTACATTGCCTACCCTTCTGCATATGCCTTAACCTGCTCATGCATGTATGCCATGACTTGCTTTTCCCCTAATGTGGTCCCTTTCCACCCAACCGTTCATGTTCCACCTACCCTTGGGTTGTTCCCTTGCAGTTTTCCTTCATTCCCTGATTTTGAGGTCCTGTCATGTGAATGTACACTACATTCACCGAAATCTAAAACCAACCTTATAGCCCTGTTCCCTCCTTTGAACTGACCATTTTTCCTTTTTACCTACCCATGTTCCGGTGCACGGTTTTTGAGTTATTAATTTTTGAAGCATTTTGCACAAATTAGCCGGTTCTCCATGTGAGCGCGCTTTTCTTGCTTCGGACCCATGATCTGATGTCATAGCCTTGACAACTAGTTTTCCCCTGACATTTTTCCTTTTTACTCCATGTCATTTTGATGCACGGTTTGCCCAATATTAATTTTCCGGTTTTTTACAACTTTTTCGTGTGTCTTTTTGACATTTTTCCATGTGAGCCTGCCCTGTTTGCATCAGAATTCCAATTTGATTTAACAGCCGTGTCCCTTGGGTCTTTCCCCACCTTTTTTCTTTTTCCTCCACCCTCTTTCGACTTCCGGATTTTTACTTATTAATTTTTCAGTGAGTTTTCGGGTGTATTTTTGGAGTTTTTCGCATGTGAACCCCTCCTACTTCCACCGGAACTGCAGTTTAACGTCATAACCCTGTGCCACTCCTTCCTGCGGACATTTTTCATTCTTACTGCATGTCATTCGGGCGAAAGGTTCGTCCGATATTAATTTCTGATCCAATTTTCGGGTTTATTTTTGGGTTTTTTCCACGTGAATGCATCTTATCTCAGTCAGAACTATGTTTTGAGGTGATAGGATTATTGGGCACATCTTTCTGTACAGTTTTTCTTTTTCTTGCACCTCGTTTTGATGCACGGATCTCCCGATATTAATTTTTAATTGCGTTTTTTGGTTTGTTTTTTGTGTTTTTTGCACGTGACCTGTCTTCCCCCTATCGTCCTGCCCACTTTTTGTTTTTACGCCATTTCGTTTTGACGATCAGATTGGGAGTTATTAATTTTTCTTTATTTTTTATGTGTTTTTACGTGCTCGGTCCCGCGCGTGAACGCGCCCCTTTTTTTCAATTTTACGCGTCTTAACGCGCCCCGGTCGCGTCCGCGTGCTCCGTCCCTACATCCCGGCATCCTTTCCCTCCCATCACCGCAAATTTTTTTACCCCTGCCCCGCGCATGCGTGCGGGACAGGGGCGTCTCAACTCTTCTTTTGTTTTCCTTTTTTTTAAATTTAATTAATTAATTAATTAAATTTTTTATTTTATTTTTTTCTCTTTTTATTCACCCTTCCCCTCCCCCAACGGACCCCTCCCCTCCCAACTACCCTTCCTCTTCCTCTCTCTATCTCTCTCTCTCTTCTTCTTCCTCTCCCCTCTTTCTCTCTCCCCGGTCCTCCCACCTGCTTCTTCCTCCCGCCTGCACCCATCCTTCTTCCTCCATCCCCTCCCCTTCTTCCTCCTTCACCCG